>NW_007726622.1:940233-988750 GCF_000696425.1 Galeopterus variegatus | reverse complement strand
TCGTGTGCTTGTGTGTCCTCTTCTACACTGACTAGGGCTGACATGGAGAAATAACAGGGTCTGTGGAAATGAAAGTATGTGACTTCTGAGGCTAAGGCATAAATAGTATTGCAGTTCCCACCTTGCACTCTCTTGGATCGCTCACTCTAAAGGAAGCCAGGATGTGGTGAAGACACTCAAGAAGACTTTACCTGTGGGAAGGTTCACATGGAGATGAACTGAGGCCTCCCACCAATAGCGAGCAGGAACTGAAAATTTCTGCCTATGGCCGTGTGACTGGGTCATCTTGGAAGCAGAGCCTCCAGCCTCAGACAAGCCTTCATATGACCACAGACCCCTCTAACATCTTGTCTGCAACCTCATGACAAACCTCAAGCCACAACCACCTGGCTAGGCCACTACCAAATCCCTCACCCACAAAAACTGTGAGACAATGCTTACTGTTGATTTAAGCCACTAAATTTGTGGGGTGATTTGTTATGCAGCAGTAGACAACTAATACAGTGCTTTGTGCTCATTTTCTATTAAATCATGCCAGCCCAATTGGGTTTTGATTGTCCCAACTTTACAGATGAGGAAACTGGGATTTAGAGAGATTAAAGAGGCAAAGTCAGAAATAAAACCTAAGTCTACCAAACTTCGAAGCCTATGCCCTTAACCTCTATACAATGAAGTGGTTTTGGTGCAAATATAAATGTCTATACGAGCTTGGGTCATAATCCCAGAAAACACAATTCAGAACACCATAATGCCGAATGTTGAAATCCTGAAAGATAAAAATCCCTGAAGTCTAAAATTTGCAATGTCTAAAATCCCAAAATTACAACACCCAAAAATTAAAATCCTGAATGTTGAAATCCCAAAGGCCAAATTCTGAGGATTTTTTTCCCTTATTTTCTCTCTTCTTCGGTTTTTCCCCCACTATTTTAAATTGTCAGAATTATTTTTTAAAATTCACTGTTGTTATGTACCTCTTCTTCACATCATTTCCAACACTGGGGATATAAATTATGTAAAGACATTTAGAGTTCTAATTTGTTTTATGCATTTCTTGCAAATTTGACTCCATGAGAGTGCATTATCACAACGTTGGCCTTGTGTGTAAGCATTGCACATGTACAAAAAGAGTTGAAACTTCCTCAATAAATGAAGAAATGTCCTTTTTGTACATATGCATAATGTGAAAGATAAAATTTCTCAAAATTTCAGCTCTTTGGGCGACTGCTTATGCATACGTGATTGATCTCATCAAAAGACTTAGGTTGTCCATTGTGGTATTTCAGAAGACCACAGTTGTGAAACCTGGGTGCACACGATTACCAACCATAGTGATGTGCACTTATACATTTTTGACCTATTTCTTTATGAATATGGTTCATCTGCTCATAACTGTTATTATACCCATGCAACTGTCATTATGCTTACATATCTAAGTTTATGCTTACAAAATATGTACGTATTATCACCTATTTTATTGTGCAAAGTGGCCTATGAAGTATTCTGTCAAGTTTTTATGTTTCTCAAGTAAATTTCCTTTTAAAAATGTAAAAACTATGTCTTAAATTTTTTTTTCTTACAGAATTATATTTTCAGGATTTTGATCTTTCAGGATTTCACCGTAAAGGATAATGGTATTCGGAATTGTGTCTTTCGAGATTATGATCGATGCCGGTCTGTATAGGGAACTAAAGGTCACAGTGGGAGAAGTAGTGAGCTCTACCTGGAAAGTCAGGAACGGGAGGTGAGGACGAGGCAGGGAAGACGTGTAAGAGGATGTAAGACTTGCAGTAGAAATGAAGGATAAGCAGATGTTTGCCAGGTAAGCAGCAGGTAAGCAACAGGAAGAGGGTTTCCAGAGGGAACAGCATTAGCAGAGGTGTGAAGGCATCAAAAGGCCTGGGCTGTTCAGAATTTGTCTGGAGTTTCTAGACCTGGAAGAACCAAGGTCTTGTGGCTGGTTGATCAAGGAAAACTCAAGGGAACAGCATTAGCAGAGGTGTGAAGGCATCAAAAGGCCTGGGCTGTTCAGAATCTGTCTGGAGTTTCTAGACCTGGAAGAACCAAGGTCTTGTGGCTGGTTGATCAAGGAAAACTCTTGGTTCTAGTCCAAGATCTACTCTTGCTGTCACAGGACTCCCAAAATCACTGGAACTGGCACCTCTTCTACAAACTTCTATCCCAGTCGCTGCTCTTGATTAACTCCAGTCAATCCCCATTTCTTATCTAGGTCAGTTCTCTTTTACAGACTTGGCTCCCTGGCATGTCTGACTCACATACCACTGTCTTCCTGGCAGGCAACTCATGCTGCTCACAAAGTTGCAGTTATGATGTTTATGTTTGCACTCATAACCTACCTCTTTTCTACTGCAAAATATACGTGGACCTTACTCCCTTCTTTACCAGAATGGCAAACCAGGTACATTCATGGAACCAAATGTATTGGATTACAGAGAAGTACATAACTCATGGCAGCATTCTTGGTACATGTGTGGATTATAAATTAGAGAAGTACAATATGGGGGATTAGTAGCTGGTTTAATAACCACACCCAAAGGATACTGACCACAAATTGATGACAAGTTCTAAAGGACAATCTATGTTGGCATGACCAATGGCTCTGCCCTTGGCCCTCTCTTGGGCAACATCTTTTAAACCAGTAACTTGAATGAAGATATAGAAAGCAGGTTTATCAAGTTTCCTAATGCTGAAATGGGGAAGGTTAGTAAACTCATGAGATGGCAGAACTCTCAAAGGCTAACATGGGTCAAATCTGCCGAGATGAATTTCACCCAAAATGTGAGGTCCTTTTCTTAAGTTCCAAAAGTAACTGCAGCAGTAACTGTAAAAGGGGAAACCACTGAAGGGGTTTAGCCAATGGTGAGTTAAATAAGAGCAAAGACATGGCCTGCACTAAACTGGCATTCTGTTGAATGGGGGAAAGGAGGGGCAGTGTGACGCTGAAGGCTTGCTGCTGAGATTCGACAGCCCCACCAGCAGCCCAGGGCTGTATTTAGTAACTTGCACTCTGCTCCATTAAATGTGTTTGGGTTCCCAGTCCCCTACGCATGGCCCTCCCCCCAGACTGAGCAGGGGAGCCCTTAGAAGGTAATGAGGATGCTGAGGGGTTGGGGTCTGGGAAGAGCTTGGAAATGAAAGCTCTCAGAGCCTCTCCCGGAGGCCCTATCCCTGCTGATAAGGCTAGAGCAAAGCTGGCTGACAAGTGATGGGAAGCAGGAGTTCCCAAGCCCATTAACCCTTCCCTACCCTGCCATGTGTACTAGAGTCTCCAAATGCAGAGGCCCATCTCTTTGTGGCTTCCTCTATCATCTCAGGGCTCTCTGCCTTCCCCTACCAACCATTCCAACCACCTCTTCCTTTGTCCTGATGGGTCACTGAATGCTGTCCTTCTGCTTAAAAAACAGTCTCAGTAACCTAAGCCCAGAGCCATTCTCTGCCACCGTGGCTGGCTGTGGAGCCATACCAGGGGAAGTCAGGTGTCACTCCCAAGCCAGACCTGCCTTTGCTGAGTTGTCCTAAAGGTCCTCCACCCACCTAGGTATAGCCTGGTGCATGGACAGGCCTCCTACAGGGACAGATGACTAGGGGTCTGTCCCCAACAGTGGCCAGCAAGGTTGAAGCTGAGAGCCAAGCTGCCCTGCTTACCCTGGAGAGGGGCATTAAGGAAAAGCCAGGCTAACTGGCCACAGTAATTAAGAGTGAAAGAAGCTTCCTTCCGTAGAATGGAATTCAGATAAACTGCCATTATCATGCAAAGCAGCTTTGCACCTAAAAGCCCTTATCCAAACAAGCAGTTTAATTAAATCCCTAATCTCCCCTAGCCTGTTCTGACCCCATCCCTCCTCCTATGCCCCACCAACTTAAGAACTTCAAGATTCCATTTAAAACACTTAACCTGTAAGCATGTAAAACATACCAAAAACAGTGGGCCTGGGGTCCTCTTTTCAGGTCTGGTTGCTGTGTCTTAGGGTTGGCTCCCTGAGGTTCAGACAGTCCTGATTGGGGTGCTGGGTGGTGGCAGCCAGGGTGAGCATGACAGGAGTGATCCTGACAATGGCGGTGGCAACAGTGAAGTGAGGGGAGTGGGCATGGCCTTGAATAGTGGGGTGTGCACTACACAGCTGCATGGGCTCCTGCTTGTCCCCGGGTGGCTGATGCCCATTTATGATCCACCCGTGCCATGAGAAGTCCGCAATCTCACTTCCCATAGGAAGTATGTAGCAGCCTAACAACCTTGGCTGTAAGGACCTGGTGCGAAATCAGAGGAGTCAGAGATGGACAAATTGACCTCTTCACGGTGTCCCCATTTCTGAGGTTGCACAGGCTGCAGCTAGGAATGCTAGGAGGGACACTAAACCTGTTAGTGAGAACCAAGTTGGTTGGGAAAAGCCTGAAGCTGTGAGTTTAGGTTTTCTGCTGTAGGCAGAGGGAGAGGTTAGGATGAGGAAGACTGGAATGGGCTGGGGGCAGCAAGGGTGGAGAACACTGATGGAGAACAGCCAATAGTACCTTCTGACGTCTGCAAAATGCTTTAGAAGTTTGTGCCTTTGAGAAGGGAACGAAAGGAAGGAAGTCACGTATCCAATGCCAGGCACCATAGCATGCATTCTGCCTTCGATTTGAACATTGTAAAGTAAATCTTATTCTTTTTTTACCCCACAGGAGAAAACTGTGACACATGGAGGTGATGTGACTTGCCCAGTGGCACACAGCTCATGACTGGCAGAACCAGCGCTCAAACAGTGGCCGAATTTGCTGAAAAATCGATGCTCTTTCTGCTAAATCAGGCACTAGGTTTCTAATGTTGGAGGGGGAATTAACCACCCAAGAATACTCATCACATTGTAGGCCCATTTCTGTCTCTTCTCCCTCCTGCAGCAAGAACATCCCCATCCTGGAACAATCCATTTCCTCTGAGCGAGGGTCTCAGCAGGAATGAAAGAATCAGCTCTCAGCCTCGAGAATGCAGGACAAGGGAGCTAGGCTTGTGGAGGGCTTCTTGGGGCTCAAATCCGGGAGGGTGAAGAGTCCCAGAGGAAACTTGTCTTTACAGGAAAGAAGCATCCGGGGCCAAGTGGGGGAGGGGGCATCTGTAAGTCATATAACAAACACCAGACCTCTCCATTTTATACCTCATTCCTTTGGTGGGGGTAAGCAGAGGAGCTATTTCTATTTGGGAAATAGTGAAACTCAAATCACCATGAACCTGTGCTTTTTCTGTTAATTGTGTGGATGTCACTGTGCCTGGAGAATGCATCGATCTCCTTTAGAAGAAGTTCTATTTCTGAAAATAGAACTCTCTAGATTTATGAAACCCCCTTTTTGGGGGAGGATTCCCTATTTCCTTGCATTGTGGGTTTTCTTTGCAAAGAATAGGAGCCCTTTAGGGAGGTTCCAATAAACCCTACAAATAAATGAGTGAAGTTGGGGGTGTTTGAGGCAGCACTATATCCAGTCCCTGAGGGTGTTCCCAAGCCTTTGGATTCTCTAGCTCTGAGGTGATTCTGCCCAGCCAGGCCTGTGGCGACCACCCTACTCCAAAGCCAGGTATTGCCAAAGGTCAACCACTTGGAATAACAGGTTTTGACTTCAAAAAGACAGCCCAGGACCAAGGAAGCCTCCATGGCTCCAGGGCCGATATGGATGGGTTAAGAAAGTGGGACTTGGGACAAGATCTGTTACAGGGCCCTTTGTCTCTCTTATAGCAAAGACAACAGAGAAGAATTTTAAAAGGCTGTCTTAGTCTCCAGAACCCCTCTGGAAGCAGATGGCATGTCAACATGTTCCAGGGCTGGCCCCAGAGGCCCCGGACCTGGGAGCCTTATTGGAATGCAATTACCCTAAGTGCTGGCTGTTAGGATGAAAAGGCAGGAATGCAATTATGGAAGAAGCAGTGAGCTTTCATTGATTAACCTGTCCTGTCTGATTCCATTCTCCACTGGGATGATTTTTGGAGCCCTGGGGGTTGCCCTGTGCCCTTGGGTTAGGAAAAAGGAAAAGAGTGTTGCAGAAAGTGAATACCTAAAGCAGGGTTCAGGAGGGCCCATGGACCCCTGAAATTGCCTGGGGAATGCATTTGTGCAAAATGCAAAATGCACATTTTCTAGGAAGAGGCTCTACATTCTTATAACTTGCTCAAGGGGGTCTGCAGCTCCCAAAGGGTTAAAACCACCATGTTTGAAGAGTGAAAGACAATGGAGTTGTCAGAAGAAGCCTCCAGGAAAAGCTCTTTCAGTTTCCAACTCCAAACAGCCATGACCCTCTCTGGGTTCAATTCTGGGTCCACCACTTACCAGCAAGTTACTTATTTTCTCTGTGCGTCATGTAAAATGAGAGTACAAATACCTACATCCCAGGGTTGATGAGAGGATTAGATGACATAAAGAATGCAAAACTCTTAAGCCAACATCTAGCCCTCAATAAGCTCTCAGTTAATGAGAGCCATTTTGATAACGATTACTGCTATGGTTTGAATGTCACCTCCAGAACTCATGCTGTAATTTAATTACCAATGTAATGGTATTGGGAGGTGGGGCCTTTAGGAGGTGATTAGGTCATAAGGGCTCTGTCCTCACGAATGGATTGATGCTGTTATCATGGGAGTGGGTTCCTGATAAAAAGATGAAGTTTGGCTTCATTTCTCTCTCATTCATGTCCTCTCACCATGTGATGCCTTCTGCCATGTTATGATGCAGCAAGCTGGCTCTCACCAGACACAGCCCCTCAGTCTTGGACTTCCAGAACCATGAGCCAAATAAATCTCCATTCTTCATAAGTTACCCAGTCTGTAGTATTCAACATAAAATGGACTAAGGCAATTATATATTAAAGTTCAGAAAATAAAGTGGAATGTATGCACGTACTCTTCTGAGCAGTCTTTTGACCCCAAACCCACAGTCTAGATTCCAAGGGAATCCCCAGGCAAGACCCTCTTCCAAAATTGAATGAGGCCATGAGTGCCAGGCTCTCCAGACACTGCCTCCTTGAACCCACCCCCAGTAGGGCACTTCTCGCCCAAGAGGCACCAAGATCTGACCACACTGGGAGCACGTTTGGATGGTGCCAGTGCAGTGGCGGGACTGCCTGGACCTGAGCTGGAGTCATCATCAGCCTGCCCCATAAGGGAAGTTTCTGGCAATTTCAGTCACCAAAATCTTCCTACCTGTTGGGATAATACGAGTATAGTCAAATTCTCAGTTCGATGGACTTTTCTATCCTAACATACTCTCAACTAAGACTAATCCAAGGCCCAACATCTACAGAATGTCCAGTGTGGGACTAGAAAAGCAAAAACCAGATCTCTCCTCTTCCCCCATCCCAAATCCTTGGTGCTGTCTTACCTCAGAACCTACAGGCTGCCCCAGACGTCTTCCATCCCAGCCCCGACTGCTCCAGCCTCCTTCCTCCAACTACCCCCTGCAGCCCCAGGTCCCAGCAAGCCTCCTCCACCTCTGGGGTCAAAATCAGGTGCAATCCCTACTTCAGCAGGGAATTCCAGAGGGGAGGGCCATGGGAGGATCTTTATTCCTGGGTTCCCAGGAGAGAATATACCCAGAGTGAGAGCAGGAGCCGGCTCGAGGCCAAACATTTGTTTATTCATCAATCATTCATTTATTCATTAATCATTCATCCCCCATCCATCAATCACTTGTCTTCTTATTTATTCATTCAGTTTGTTTGTACCTCATCCTTGCTCTGGTTCCCACAGACATCTGTCCTCTCCTGCTTTGATCTGTCCCCTGTTTCTGTGGCAGTTGCTCAGCAGAAGTCTTCTGATGTACCTTTTTGGGTACCTGGCTGAGAGGGTGCCTGAGAGGTCTCCCTCTGAGAAGTACTGAGACAACCAAAAAGACAGTGAAGAGGTGTTCCCTGCTTGTAAGCCTCCTTCCATTGAAGGATCTGGCTGTCTGAACTCTGAGTCAGTGGCAGGGGTTAGGAGGGGCTGCAGACAGGTCTCCAGGGCCAAATGGGAAATAATGGTCTGGACATGCCTCACGAATTATGATCGTAGGCTGTTCCTTCATTCTGGTCCTTCTGGGAGGCAGAAGACTACTGGAGACTCTTAGCCTCCGGGCCTGTGTGTGAGGCCTGAGCTCAGCACTTTGGGGGTCCAGAGAACATGGAGAATTGGAGGGGGTCTGTGGCTGGAGTTTCACAGATCTCCCAGCCCATGCACCCTGCCCCCCTCACCCCGTACAGTCTATTCTCAGCCAGCAGCCAGAGATCCTTTAAGATAAGTCAGACCATGTCCTGCCTCTGCTGTAAACACCTGCCCTGCCCTCCCATTCATGAAGAAGCCAAGGCCCCGCTCACTGGCTTGCCCTCGTCTCGCACACGCTCCCTCCTCTCAGCTCCTGCTGGCCTCGTCCCTCCTCCTGGCCTGCCACACTCCTACCTTAGCGCTTTGCTGTATTTATTTGCTCTGGGACACTCGACCCCTGGGACACTCTTGACAGGGGCTCACTCTCTCACCTCCTTCAAGTCTTCACTCAATTGACACCTTCCCCGTGAGCCTACCCTGACCCATCATGTTGAAAAATTGTAAACCATACACCTGCGCACGCCACTCTCGACCCCCCGACTCCTTAGCACTCCTCACCTCCTTGCCACCATGTAGTTTGCTGACTATCTCTACTGTGCATTGTCGGTCTCTGCCTGCTCAAATGCACCTCCAGCAGGGCAGGGGTCCATTTGCTTTCTTCACTGATGCCTCCCAAGGGTGTGCCCATGGATGCCTGGTACATAACAGGAATTAGTAGAACATTCCCAGGATGAAAGAAGTAAGGATACGAGGCTCTCAGAAGCTTTGAGGATGAAGCTTGGGAAGGCACAGGCTGTGGAGTTTGGGCTTCCTCTGATCAGCTGTGTGGAGGAGAATGGAGCCAGGTAAACTGCCTGCTGCCAGCCTTCCTGGGGACAGAAGGTAGGCAGCAGCGGTGGCGGGGATTGCGCTAACTCGAGATGCCAGCTCCGTGCCGCTCTGGGGCTGGCCAGCGCTCTGGATGTCATTAGCTGATTTGTTCTGCTCTGCAGAATGTACTTTTCATATTTAGGCAGAAAAAACAGCTTTCGATCCTCATGCCCTTTCTTCTGTGAGCTGTAGCACATGGCCTGCTTATTATGAATTAATCCTCTAAAGAGCATGTTCATTATTCTAATTTAATTGTGCTTCGTTTCAGAAAATAACTAAACCCAGTGTGGAATAAACTCCAATGCTGATCGGTTTTCAAGAAGCGAACCTAAGACAAAATACTGCTAGAGGGCAGCAGCAATTTGGAATCATTAAAGGGAACCCATGTAAATAATAAAAACAAAACTAAAATGCAGAATTAAATTAAGGAATAGGAAATTAAATTTGTGAATCTAATCTGAAATTGAGGCCTTATATGCACAGGCTTACCCTGGCTTGGCTCTTTGCTCAGGAGTGCTCAGGCAGGGAGTTTCTGCAGAGGTTCCCTAGACCGGGTAAGTGGCGGGCCCCTCCTGGGTGACAGTGCACTGCTCTGGGAAGAGCGATGTGGGCTGAAGGGAGACAAAGTCCCTCCCACAGGGTCTCCTCTGATGAAGATGAAAGCCACATTGTCACAGCTCCATCTGGATGACTCATGCTGAGCCCTGGTAACTGGTTAAGGAGAACCCCCTGCAGCCAAGAGTCTGCTCAGCCACTCACTAAGAGGAAGCACAGGAAACAAGGCAGGTGGGTGCTGGTGGCTGCAGGCTGAGCAGCCCCTCCAGGCCTGCTTCACCCTTGGACTCCAGGCACCCTCCCACAAGTATCTAGGCTTGGGACAAGGGCTGAGGGACTTACCCCCTGCCCAGGCGGTGGCACCATGGGAGCCCAGTTCCAGATGAAGGAGACCCAGACTCCAGGATCGGATCACACGGTCATCATGACAGGTCAGGCCTTCATCAGGCAAGAGGAAGAAGGGAGGAAGGGAGAGAGGGGTGGGGATGGGAGAGAGCAGACTTACAGACTGAAGGTGTCTGCGAGTTACAGTACAGTCGGGGCAGAGTTAGCACTAAGGCTCAGACTTCATCATGCATTTTTCCAGGAGTTTTTAGATCATGTCCCTGGGTCTCTCTTTCTCTCTGTATCCCTGCCCCACTGGCTGTCTTCCTCTCTTTCCTCTACCTCCATCCTCAAACTGAAAAGAACTCAGACTTCCAAGTCAAGCAGACTGGTTTGGAGCCACAGTTCTTCCGCTTACTTGGCACCAGAGCATGGACAAACTATCTTGCCTTCCTTATTCTCAGTCTCCTCCTATGTAATAATAATAATAATACCTGCCCTCTTGGTTTGTTATGAGGAGTAATGAAATAAAACACCTGGCACAGAGCAGGCACTCAGCCGCTTCTACTGTTCTGTTTTCTGTCTCACCAGCACTCGCTCACACACACTCTGAACACACATGCACACATGTGCACACACAGGCCCCATCCTCTCTCGAAGGCCTTAGGCTATGTTTCTAGAGTACACAGGAATTTGGTAAAAAAAAAAAAATGTCCAATCAACTGTTTGCTTTGATTCACAAAAGCAAATATAGATGTTAGCCACCTTAGAATAGTTCTCTCTTTTCGAAAAAAAGAAGAGAATACAAACAAGCAAAAAGAAGACAAAGTCACTTTTTCTTGTTTAATTTGCATTCTAAAGTTCTGATTAAGGAAATGATTAACAAAATTTAGGCCACAATGTTGTTGATTGGCCAGTTAACTAAACAGTGATTGCATCTAGAACTATCAAACATGGAGACAGCCAGGACAAAAAGGGTTGAGAATTCTCTTGAACCCCAAGCTACCTCCACTGATCTCACTTTGCTAACTGCCCCCAGAGGGTATGCTGGGTCTCTTGTTCATCCCACATACCTATAGTCAAGGTACCATGACACCCAGCCAAAACAAACCCCCAAACCCCAGAGCAGCTACATAGTGTAGATACAAGATTGGCCAAAGATCCACCTGTGTCCAAGGAAAGGAAGCAGAACAAGCCCTGGCCTGAGATCACCGAGAGAATAGGATGGGTTACCCTGAAGGTAAGGACAAGGGCCAGGAAGGTCACAATGCTGACCTACACCTAGATCGAGGGGAAAATTCTGCAAAATGACCCCTCCTCCCTTAAGAGTTAGTTAAAAGAAAAGGCACCCAAATCTCTCAGACACAAGGAACTCATAATATCAGAAAGCCCTCAAAGGGGTCTTGTCCCACAGGGCTCACCTGAAGGGGGTGAATTTCTAGGAGTCTAGTTTAACTAGTCAGTTAAACAGTGTTGTGGACGGCATGTTTGTGTTCCCTCAAAAGTTATATGTTGAAACACTAACTCCCAATGGGATGGTATTAGGAGGTGGGGCCTTTGGGAATAAATTAGGTTTAGATGAAGTCATGAGAGTAGAGCCCCCATGATGAGATCAGTGCCCTTAGAAGAAGAGAAAGGGACAAGAGCCATGTGAGGACATAGAGAGAAGACAGCTGTAGTGGATTGAATTAGGTCCCCGCAAAACTCACTGAAGCTTGAATTGTGCCCCCAAGTTTCATATATTAGAAGCTTAATCAGCTGTAACTGCTGATGATGGGAAATCCTATTATGGTAATTGAAAGGTGGAGCCTTGAAGAGGTGATTAGATTGTAGGCCCACATTGTAGTGAATGGATTAAAAATAATGGTCAGGGGCATGTGTTCCAAGGGCTAGAGAGAGAGAAGGGTCTCTCTCTCTCAGTCTCGCTCTATCTGCTCTCTCTCTGCCCTGCCATTCCATGATGTGATACCCTGCCATCACTGTCATCACCACCAAGGCTCTCACCAGATGTGTTCCCTGGACTTTGGACTTCTTGGCCTCAGAAACTGTAAGCAATAAATTTATAACTCACCCAGTTTCAGGTATTTTGTTATAAGCAACAGAAACAGACTAATACAACAGCCATCTGCAAACCAGCAAGAGGGCCTTCACCAGACACCAGATTCACTGGAGCCTTGATCTTGGACTTCTTAGCTTCCAAAACTGTGAGAAATAAACGTTCGTTGTTGAAGCCATCCAGCTTATGGTACATATTATGGCCCAAACCAATGAAGAAAAGTGGTTTCTGTATTTTTGACCTTCAGATAAAACCTCTGCTTCCAAAAGATGGACTTACCTGTTCAAGAGGGCATCTGTGTGGAGACAGCTTCACCATGTGACCATGAAAGCTCATATCACATCTAGCCAACAGGAGAGCTTCTAAGTGGTTACACTTTAAAGGGTCAAATTGGTTTCCCTAAAGCAATCAAATTCCCTTCCATATGAAGTCCATATAGCTTACATGACCCACCCATGCATAAAATACATCTATCCATGGTTCGCTTTCCTCATTGGATAACTATGATGTTATTGTTGATAACACCAGCAATAACAGTAAATATTCAATGAGAGCTTACTCAATGTCAAACATTTGCTCTAAGTACTTTATAAGAATTAGCTCATTTAATCCTCATAATAACCATGTGAGATAGGTATTATCCCCATTCTACAGAGGAGGAAACCGAGGCCCAAAGAAGTCGAGCAACTTGCCCATTATAACAACACAACATAGTAGCACTGGGGTTTGAATCCAGACAATGTGCCAGACTCTGGAGCCTCCTAACCACTGTACAGAAATTCCTGGTTGTCACCAGCTCCCCCATCCACAGTCTATTCATAGTGACCCTAAATATAGGCCACATGGAAAAGAGAGTTCACTGAGCCTTTAGTGACTCACATCTGGAAAGCAGGCTCCTGTTTTCAAAATGACTTCACAACACTTTTCTCTCCTCGTCCTTGTGGAACAGGGTGGCTTGGTCTGCCTGGTCATCCTTGCCTTTCGGCAAACATTGTGGCTGGGCTCTGTGGGATGCATGGTTTATAGACAAAACCATGCTTTATTCTGTTTCGTGGATCAGCTTCTTACAGCCTGTGAGGGCAACACAGGCTCGGCACACAGTAGAATGTTCCTGGAGGAAACAGCCATGTCGGTGTGCAGGTAGTCGTTTAAATTCCAGACCCTGGCTTCTAAGACACACATCTGCAGTGGGCATATGTCCTGTGATAGACAAAAACAGAAATGGTTTTCTCTTGTATCTGTATTATTAGATTTGACCTACCATCGAAACAGCAAAGAAAGAGTGGAAAATTAAAGGTGATTTGATATTAGCCTCCTATTCGTATTAGAAAAAAGTAACTGCTCTTGTGGTTTTCCTCACAGAGGTGTCTTTATTCATTTGACATGCTTTTAATAACTAATTCTAGTTGTCTGGTTGCCAAGAAAGATTTCCTACAGGCAGACTTGAAAGTGACTCGGAACTCTTTGCATGCCCGGCTTCAAATGATCCCAGAACAGCAAACATTCAGCTTCCCTCCAGACTTCTGAAGTGTGAGAATAACATGAAAGAATGAACAAGGATCAGTCTGCAGCCTGCATATGCTGTGAGTGGAGCTGTCTGGCAGAGGTTATGGCTCTGCCTACATGGACCAGGCATAGTGAGATTTGGAAATAATCTCATGAATTTCATCCATGGAGTCAGCCAAACCAAATGATTTACTTCAAGAAAATAAATCTACTTTGGGGCCAGAACGATCCAAGTCAGTCATAAACAGACTGAGCTTTCCACTGTCTGTGTAGGTCTGGAGTGGGCAGAAAAAGCTGGGAAAACCACCACAATTGCCCTCATAGAGTCACAACCAAAGAGCACATACTATGAATATGTATAAATATTCACCACAGTGATTATTGATCTACATATGCCAGGCTAAGAGGATGACATAAATAATCTCATTTAATTCTCACAAAAATCCTTCCTATGAGGTAATAGTATCATTAGTCCCATTTTACAGATGTGAAAACTGAGCTTCTGAGATGTTAAATGATTTTCCTGGAACACAAAGTTTTGGGGCAGAAGTTGGCCAGTTCATCAAAGATTTTCCTCTTCTTTCTGGGTGCGCAGCAAGATGCCATTTCCCAGGCTCCCACACAGGTGGACGCAGCCATCTGACTCAATTCTGACCAATAGAAAGTGAATGAAAGTGACATATGTCCAGTTCTGGCTCATAAAGCCTGTCCATACACAATTCCCTCTTTTCCTGTTCAATGACTGAATGAAGAGGACTCTGAGGACCTAGAAGAGAACAGAACCTAACCATGGAAGAATAAAGGATTTTAAATAACTGCTTTGAGCAGAGGCCCCTTCTTCATCCACATGTATTGGACAGTGGCGTGAGCTACAAATAATCTTTGACTGTGTTAAGCCCCTGAAATTTAATGATTGCTTGTTCCAGCAAAAAGCCGAAACCGACCAATACAATTCATAAGCTGTTTCCAAACTCAAGGACTCCAAAGGCCATGCTGTTAACCTCTTCTTCGTCTGTAACTAGGTCTGATCAACTCATCCCCAGGGGACACTAAGAGGAGGACCCTCCAACTTTTTGCTGAGTGTCATTTTCCTTCCTGCTCTACAGGTCCCAAGATGGCAGTTGTTTCTTAGCTTTCTACTTTCCAACCTATGCAGACACATTCCTGTTCTTTAAAAATCTGATAAAAGCTACTCCTCCCGTCTCTTGGTTAATCCAACCCCATTGTGGGGCTCTGGACCGCTGAGTTGTCTTTGTTTCTCCTCTCCCCTGTAGACACATCTAATCTGTTACCAGTGTCTTCCACCCTTGCTCTTCACTCCATTTCCTCTGTCCCAGCTCTCATCGTGTCCCACCTGGTTTAATCATATCACTCTCCAAACTTGTCTCTTCCCCTCCTGCCCATCATCCCATTGCCATCAAAAGGAACCTCTTGAAATAGACTGGCCCCAGTCTCCCTTGCATTAAATTTTCCCATATGAAGTCTATCAATATCAAACAGGCAAATACCCTCTGAGCAAGCAATTCCGCATCTATAAATTTACAGATATATGTACAGAATGACTTACATACAAGGATATTCACTGCATCATTGCTTGAAGTAGTGAAAGACGGGAAACATCAAATGTCCGTCTGTAGAGTCTTACTAAATGAACTATGGAACACAATGAGCTCCACCTGCAAATCTCCACGATCTGTGGTTAAATAGACTGAGCAAGGTACAGGGCAGTGTATATAACATGCTAGTGTTTGTGTTTTTAAAGTATCAGGGAGATATATTCATATATATGTTTGCGAAGACATGAAATATCTTTGAAAGAATGCACAAAGAACTGGTAACAGTGGTTGCTCCTGGAAAGGGAACTAGTGACAGGATCAGGGGTAAGAGGGAGACTTTTCGGTGAATATACATTTCAGGAGACTGCAAACAGTTCATGGAAAAATAGAATTAGAAGACAATACAAATCTTTCCATAAACTTTTTGAAGTACCCTCACATGGTTTGAAGATTTTACTCTATGCATGTATTCATTTAAAATATTAAAATAAAACCTGGCTTCCTAGTGCTTATTTGAGAAAATCGAAATCTCTCAGTATGAAAGGAAAAAGCTCTCCAAGTTCTGGCTCCAACACGTTTTTCTTGCTTGCTCTCTCACTCGACCGCACCATTCTCTGAACATTCCTTGTACTCCCTCATCTCTGTGTCTTTGTTTAGGTCTCTCCCCCCCTGGAAAGTCCCGTCCTGCTCAGCAGAAACTAATCTCATCTGTTATGTCCTTCTCTTTATATCTTTGTATCATGACCCTTCATCCCAGTTTGCTCTGTATGAAAGGTAAATGTCATTCTTTCATAAAAGATGGTATGATGTCTTATACCCACCAAGTGTTCAAAATATGTCTGTGCCTCAACCCAAATTTATAATTCTGCATGTGTCAGCAACAGTTTCTGGGAATGGCTGGGAAGGAGAGGGTTGGGCTCATCCTCCCTCACAGGCAAGGAGCAGAATCTGAAATCTGCCCCCTCAGTCTGGGGGCTAGACAAGGGGAGTAATACATCTCCAATGGGGACATTCTGCAAAAATGGACCTCCTTCCTCTGGTGTACTCCCAAGGCCACCCCTCCTCCATCTCTTTGCCCGCAGACCTACCAAGTCAATGGCGCCACTGTGCTCAAGACTGAACGTTGACTCTGTGGAATCAGGCTGACTACATGGTGCTTTCTGGGAAGAGAGACATCCATTGCCCTGGACCACAGTCTGGGGTTTAAACTCAGTTGTCACAATTATTTGAAGCCTATTAAGTTTATTTATGTTCCAAAGCAGGTCCACTAGAGAAGGACCATCATAGTCGTAAATATCAGGGCTGCTGTTCTCCAGACACAGCTGGGCCTCTTGGCCCCTCCCCTTCTCAGCTCTGCAGGCCTTGCTTATAGGCGTGAGCCACGCATTCTGATTCAGTGCAATACCCACACCCTGTCTGACCAACTCCGCCAGCCCACCCAGTACAGCACAGACTTCTACACATTTTGTATGGTGGTGAGAGTATGTTTTGAGCAAGACTCAGATATCCATGGGGGAGATGTTGACTTTTAGTCCTGCCCACATCAAATACATAAGGTACAGGATCCCAAGGGTCCAGGCTTTCTCCTTAAGACCCATGGGGACCTAAGGGTAGGCACTGAGCCATGGGCAGATCTGGGGACCCTTCTAACTCCTCAAAATCTGGAGGTCAAGAGAACAAAGGACTGATTGTGTGTCTGCTAAGGATAACCTCAAAGTTCTTGGTCGGGTAAGGGCTGGAGGAGACCACTTAGTTCTACGAGCAGTGTTTTCCAAAGCATATCCTACTGTACACTGGTCCGATAAGATTCTCCATGAAAGAGTAAAAGAGATTCTATGGTCAAAAAGTTATGAAACACTGAATACTAGTTCCTCCTCTGGGGAGATTCACAATGCACATCTGCACAGTAAAGACCCAGAGGAGTCCTGCAGTAAAGAAATGAGTTTAACCCAGTGTGCTCTAAGCATACCTGACAAAAGAATCCTTTTTTGGTGATAATTATGAATATCCTTTGGTAGGAGTGTTACGTGGAGTACCCTTTGGGGAAAGCTGCCTTTAGAAATGTGTGTGTGTCCTCCACCCCCAGTGTTTCATGAGGTTTACCACAGTTTAGGTGAAGGAAGCCTTCTCTAACTTTCCCCTACCTGCTTTCACTCCTCAGGTCTTGAGCTAGCCAACACACCTGCACGGGTACAGGGGTTGTCCCTCTCTCTGCTGGCTCTTACCTTCTCTGCCCCAGCCCAAGATGCTGGAGGAAGGAAGAGAGAATATCAGCTTCAACTTCAACCAACTGAACCATTCCCTTACGTACCTAAAGTGTGGCCCTCAGTCTATACCCACTGACTGATTTAATTTTTACTCTTCCTTGTTTTCAAAGAGTGAGATTGAAAAATTGCTATTTGTCTGCTGTAGTTTGAATGTCCCCCCAAAACTCATATTGAAATTTAATCACCATTCTAACAGTACAAAGGAAGTGGGAAACCCAACTATGGTATTTGAAAGGTAGGGCCTTTGGGAGGTGATTGGATGGTGAAGGCTCTGCCCTTATGAATAAGTTAATCCATTTGTGGATTAATGGCTTAATGGTAAATGGATAATCAAGGGAGTGGCACTGGTGGCTTTATAAGGAGAGCAAGTGAGCATGTTAACATGCTTTCCCCCCCTCGCCGTACGATTTCTTGTGCCATCTTGGGACTCCACAGAGAGTCTCTACCAAGAAGAAGGTCCTCACCAGACGTGGCCCCTGGAGTTTGGACTTCCCAGCCTCCAAAGCAGTAAGAAATAAATTCCATTTCTTTACAAACTTCTCAGTTTCAGGTATTCTATTATAAGTGACAGAAAACTGACCAATACATCTTCCTTCTTCCCAAACTTTTCTCCAAGTTTATTTCCTCCAGAAAGCGTCACCTGATCAACAAGAGCATGCACTGTTGATTTAGGACGGTGGTTGTCATCGTGTGGTCCCTGGATCAGCAGCAGAGCAGCAGCATAACCTGGGAACTTGCTAAAACTGCAAATTCCCAGACCTCTACTAAATTAATCACTCTGGGGGTGGGGCCCAGCAATATGTGTTTTAACAAGCTCTCCAGATGATTCTGATACAAGCCATTACTTAGTCTAGGGTTTGCAAAATCTCTTTCTCTGACCAATAGAATGAGGTTCTATTTTTACCTCATTCATTTTTTGTACAGATACTCCTCAATTTACAATTGGGTTACATCCCAATAAAAGTTGAAAATATTGTAAGTGGAAAATGCATTTAATACACCCAACCTACTGAACACCATAGCTTAGCTTAGCCTACCACAAACGGGCTCAGAACACTACATTAGCCGACAGTTGGGCAAAATCATCTAACACAAAGCCTGTTTTATAATAAAGTGTGGGATAGCTCATGTAATTTACTGAATACTGTACTGAACTTGACAAACAGAGTGGTTGTGTGGGTACTCGAAGTACAGTTTCTACTGAATGGACTACTGTGTCACTTTCGCACCATCGGCAAGTCGAAAAATCCTAAGTAGAACCATTGTAAGTAAGGGACTGTCTGTATATGTTTTTATTTATGCCACACCCAATTCCAAGAGGATGTGGACAGCCAATACCAAAATACTCAGGTACTAGCACATAAAACAAGTTTACAGATAAACACTCTTCCAGTAACTGCATGGCTCACTCTGTCACCTCCTCCAGGTCTCCGTGAAGCCCTCTTTGACCATTTCCAAATGTCAACCTCCTCCCACTACGCCTCCCTACTCCCTTTCCTCCTCTAATTTACTTTTCTCTTTTTTCTTTTTTTCTCTCTCTTCCCTCGAATATAAGTTCCATAGGGGCAGGGCTTTTCATCTACTCATCCCCTGCTTCATTGCCAGCTCTAGAGTGACTCCCACCTCAATACATGCTGGTTCAATAAACAACCTTTCTCATAAGGAGGCAGGTGGGGTCTGTTGCTGTAATTAAACAGAGTTTCACTCTGAGCTTCCTGGCAGTCAAAGAGTTACAACGATATGTTTAATAACAGGAAATCAGACACTCCTCCTGGGAAGGACAGAATCAGCCTGAGACTCTCCTTTTTGCCCTGCAGGCTCCTTGGGTGGGTAACACTATTCCTGGTAACAAGTCCCCCAGCGGCTGATGTCAGAGCAGCCCTGGAACCGAGACCAGCTGCCATCCCCACCGACTGAGTCCCAGGGAAGTTTCTCTTTTCTCTCCAGTGCAAAATGGGCAGACTGCTGCCCACAGACGTCTGTGCTGAACTCATCTCCTGGCAGGAGAAGCAAAAGGGCAGGCAAATTACAGGAAAATGTCTGCTCACTGAATCCGTTTTGTAGGTTAAATGGAGTGGGGTTGAGGGGAGGAGCCGGGAGAACATTCAACCACACCGAGTGCTTTTCCGATGGGCGGGAAAGGTGGCCCCCACGTCGGGAGAATGTACCCAGCACTGATAAATTTATAAAGTATTTGACCTTTAATCAATCCTAATATTTTCAATCCACAGAGCCTTCTTAAATGCCTGCAGCCCTGCCCCTGGACCCCTATTCATCACAATTACTGCTCCAACTGTCGGAGGCAGGGCATGAAACGGCGCACGCTGACGTCCGATATTTTATCACTAATAAAGAGAAACATCCCAAGTATTTGCACAGTTCTGATACTTTCCAGCCCTGAGCCCAGGAAGAGGGGGAGCATGGTGATTTATGCTCACTGCCCGGCATTGTTAATTAGCCCTCTCGGCTCGGGCCTGGGGCCGCTGCTCCTCTTTGCCTCCCCACGTGGACCAGGCTGTGCACAGAGCACTCGGGCAGGGTGTGGGAGGGGGCCTGCCCGGCACACAGTAGGCCCTTCCTCCGCCTCCGGGAAGTGGTGTGACGCACTCTAAAGGACAATTTTTCAAAACCAAGATTTGGCAAGTGCTCGCCTCCCCTGGTGGCTTTGCAAACAGATCCATGTTTATGAGACTCTCGTTCCAGTCGTTGCCATGGCTGTTCCTCCCCCAGCTCCTTGTCTGGCCTTCCTGCCTCGCCCCACCCCATCCCCAGCCAGGGTCTGCCGCCCAGCCCCACTTCCTTCTCTGTTCAAAGTCCCTCCCTCTCTGCCTCCCGGGAGAGGAAAGCTGGGTTTCCAGCCACAGCACTCAGACAACCCACAGGCTGCATCTACATGGCACCCAAACATCTGGATGAGATGTAAACAAAACAAGCAGATGTTCCTCCCTCAGTATAGCAGGTGCCCTGGCAGAGCCCTCAGCCTCAGGCTAGCAGGGAAGGGGTCCCTCCAGGGCCCAAGTCCCCAGAAGGGGTTTGACAGAGCTGCACACCACTGCCTTTATCAGGAAGCTAGTCCCTTGGGTCCCGCAGAGAGGAGTGAGCAAAGGAGGTCAGATACCCGTCCCCCCACCCCCCAGCCCAGGAAAAGGTGCTGGTGAAGCTGGCAATGGAGGATGGTGTCTGTGTGGACAGGATGAAAGGTTCAGGAGTCAGGGGCAGGAGGGGGGGTAGGAGGAGAGACGTCAATGCAAATCAGTGGGGAAAGGGTTGATGCCAAAGCCCTCTTCAATTTCATGTGACAAAGGGTTTGCTGAGCCTCCACATTCCATACCACTGCCTTCCAGGAAAAGGACTGTCCCAAAGAAACAAGAAATGGCCTGCACAAACCTCTTTCTTAGCCCCAGGGTCTAATATGCAAGAGTGTTGGGCTCAGGACAAGTTGTCCTGGGGCTTGGATGGCCCAGGGCTTAGAAAATAAAACCAGCACAAAACTTCCCTTTGTCACCTCATCTTCTATCTAATAGGAGACAATGACAACAGTCTATCATTAGATTGATAAAGGTGGGTTGAGATATTCATGAAAGGGATAGTTAGGCGCACTGCTACAGTGCGCCGCTTGGGAGTGCGGTGGCGCTCCCGCCGAGGGTTCGGATCCCACATATGGACCGGCCGCTCACTGGCTGAGCGAGGTGCAGGTGCAACACCGGGGGTCGCGATCCCGTTGCCGGTCACGAAAAAAGACAAAAAGGAAAAAAAAAAAAAGGGATAGTTAAGGGGGGACCAGGGGGCCATAGTGGGTGGGAATGACAGGAGCCACAGAGAACCAAAGGCAAAAGAGATTGATTGGTTACCACTTGCCTTCCCTTCACTCCTTCCATACTCTCCACCTGGACTCTGTGTCCCACTAACACACTCCCCCAGTCCCCAGGTGTAACACTGAACACACTCCCCACCCTGGGTGTGGCACTGAACACACTCCCCCAGTCCTCCCCAACTCCCCCAGTCCTCCCCAATTCCCCCAGCCCTGTGTGTAACACTAAACACACTCCCCCAGTCCCTGGGCATAACACTCCCCCACCCTGGGTGTGACACTGAACACACTCCCCCAATCCTTTCCCCCACTCCCTCAGCCCTATGCCTGACACTAAACACTCCCCCAGATTTCTTCTCCATTCCTCAAGCCCTGGGTGTACTGGTACATTCTCCAATCGTGTCCCCCACTTAGCCAGTCTCTGGTATAATACTAAACACACTTCCCAGTCCTGTCTCCCACTCCCCCAGCCCTGTGTGACACTAACCACCCTCCTCCAGTCCCCTGCACACATGCACACACACACACTCCTCTAGCGCTGGGTGTAACACTGAACACACTCTCCCGGTCCTCTCCCCTCCCTCAGTCTTGGGTATAACACTGACACAGTCCTGTCACCCAGTCCTGTCCCCCACTCCCCCAGCCCTTGGCTGAGGCACTCCGTTAACTCCCTGATAGCCCTTGTCTGTCCACCAAACACATTCCTCAGGGCCACCTTCCTTGCTAGCAACTTTTTTACCCTACTGTCTCCAAAAAGTCTTTCAGGATCCTACAGGGATCCTTTGCCCCAGCCAGCACAAACAAGCACTGTGGTGAGAAAAAGAGAGCGAGAGTGCTGGGGGCGGCCACAGTTGGGAGGGCTGCTGCTCCCAGCTCCCCCATCCATCCACTGATAATTGGATTTTGTGCCAAAGACAAATATTTTCCTTTGACCTCAGTGTTCCTATCTGTGAAACTGAGCTGCAGTCTGGCATCAAGTACACACAGGAAAGGGTCTGATTTCACAGGGAGTTGAGAATTCAAGAACTGGACTATGGTTAGGGCCAGGGGAGGCACAAGTTGGGAAAAGAGGATTATACTTCAACAGGGAGGTAACTTCTTTTCTGTTTTTCTTGCTTTTTTATGAAATAGAGAGTGCCAAGCAGTGCCCCAAGGCTTCAGGTTTTCCAAGTGGAGAATTTCACCCCTGATAACCACAGCAACCCCTGAAAGAAGTGGAGGGCTTTCTTTCACATGGGAGGGTGGGGGTGGGAATCAGACACAAAGAAAACTGAAGCATGGGTGATCCAATTCCCCTTCCCCCAAGTAGCCTTGCATTTTAGCTCCGTAGGTTAGAAGTTTATAGGAATTCTGGATCCGTGGTTTCCTATGGTCGCTTTTACAGATCTTGTTAATTTATTACCCGTGGTTACACTTTTAATGGAAATCATGAAGAAATGGCAAAGGAAACATGAGCTAATTTTTTTCCAGTGACACATTTCACTGCTATTTAAATAGCCGTTTTGCCAAACCAAACACAGCGCTTACAGCCAGCGGTGACACATGAAGGGGATCACTGTGGCCGATCCTGCCTGCGGCATCCAGAACAGGCGAGACTTTCTCTCAGCTTCCCCAAGGGCCAGCCGCCAAGGGGGGTGGGGTGGGGGGAGCTGGAGCCTTGGGCACAGCTGGAGCCCCCCGAGCTGGGTGACTGCAACTCCCACCCTCCCCCAGGCAGAGCTACTTCCCTGCTGCCTGTGCCCACTCCTCATCCTCTGAGGGGCCCTGGGGTGACTGTTTCCCAGCCTGGAAGGCCCCCCAGAGCGGGCCACAGCCAAGCCACTAGCAGGGCTGCCTGGCTCTCACTGCTGGATGACTGGCTCAAGCTTCTAACTGGGAACATTTTCGGGTCATGTAAAACCGGAGACAGACTTTGGGAAAGCCTGGCCTGCTTTGTTCCAGTTCTGTGTGGTGGCGACAGCATTGCTGTGACTGCGCTTGCACAGGGCGCCTTCACTGGGCAAACCCAGAGCCTCTGACTTCTCCTCCTCAGAAGCGTTGGTGCTCTTGCTCCTCAGCTCAGGGGCTGTGATGTCACCCAACATTTATTAACTTCGCTAGTCGCCAATTGAGAGCTGTGGCATTTGGCGAGAGAGATCCCAGGGCCGGGATGGTGAAGGGGGTCAGGCCCAGGAGTCCCTGGTGATGGCTGGTGCAGGGAGGAGCCCTCGTCAATAGGAACCAGGCTTTCAGCCCCACCCAGGCCCTGCTGGATCCTGAACAAGTCTCGCCTCAGAGTCCCCCTCCGTGGGATGGTCTGTGGCCCCCAGATCCCCCTGCGATGTCTAGGTGGGCAGAGGGTGAGACTATGACCGAGTTCCGGCAGCAGGCCCGCTGGTGCTGGAAGAAACCATGCTCCCCCTCCTCTGCTTTTCCGAACCTCCACTTTAGTGAGGTTCGGGAGAGAAGTTAACTGTCATCCTCCCTTTGCCAAAAAAGTATATTAAATTCACTGACCACATTTTTCCAAACCCAAGTGTGGAGGACATTAGATCAATGCACACTGGCTGGGTTCTGGTGCGCTGGGCACCCCACACATTTCATTTTGCATTATTAATATTTAAACCAAAGCAGCTGTTCTCTGCACACACAGCCCAGAGCCTGCCCAAGGCTTCTCTGGAGACTACTCCCTGGGGCCAAATGCACCAGCTAGGAAGGCCGCTGTTGACCCTCAGACCTTTGACCTCCCGGGGTGAATTTCCCCAAGCAGCCATTCACTGATCAGATTTGACATTTCTGGGACACTTCTGGGCAAGGGGGCCTGGAGGTTTGTTGGCGAGGGCAGATTCTGACGATCTGGCTTAGTTGAAATTCCCTGTGGGAATAGGTAGTAGAACCCACTAGAGCAGATTTTTGAGAGGGGTGAAAGTATCTCTTTGAAGCACCAACCTCCCCTCTGAGCCCTTTGCCCCAGGGTTGGGCATTCTGGACTTTTCTCCTTCCAAAGGAGAACGACTCTCCTGCCAAGCATTGGAGCCTGGGGTCCTACTCTTAGGCTTTTGCAAGTTAAAGCCTCATCTCTAAGCCTGGCTTGGGAGACCCTTACCTGAGTCCCTGCACTGCAGCCCGGTACACAAAGCCCCTTCCCAGCCTGCCTCAATTCCTCCATCCTCAGCCTCGTGCTCCAGCCACCCAGGGCTGCTTTCTGTTTTCAGACACACTAAACACTGTCCTTCCACACACCATCTGCTGCTACCACTTGCCTTTGAAGTCCCAGGACAAAAGTCACCTCCTCTCTGCTACCCCCGACCTCCCCCCAGGATGAATTAATTACCCCTTTCTCCTTTCTTAACTCTTTTTGTCCCCTTTATTTTGGCATCTATCTCATTATATTGCAAACCTTTGTTTCTATGCCTATAAAAATTAGTATTTATCGAGCATTTTCTATACACATGGTGTTATAAGTATATCATATAATTCTCACAACAACCCTCTGAGGCGGTACAATGATTATTCCCACCTTACAGATGATAAAACAGACTTAGAGATGGCAAATGCATGCCAAAGCCTACATAGCTAGAAAGTATGTGATTTTCCCAGAGACTACAAGCTCCTCAAAGAAGGGGCTGTCTCTTATTCATCCAGGGCCTGCCTAATACACTCTCTTTATAGATGCTCAATACATATTTGTTGAAATGATAATAAAATTCTATGAAGCAAACAGAAGAATTTTTCCAGGTCAGGACCTGCTGAGATAGCCCAGTGTCGCTATTTTCTTTAGACTACCTGCCCCAACCCTAGCTCCTAGAAAAAGAGGAGTATACATTTGGCAATAAGCCAGATCTGGATTGAAAATCCAAGTCCACCCGAACTTAAACTAGCTGTGTCCCTTTTTTCCCATTTGCAAATTGGTGGAAATAATAATACCAACTTTAATATAATCCTTACGACAAGCTATTTAGTCGTCCTGCCTAAGCTGGATTAGAGAAGGGAGGAGGCTGTGGCCCATGGGAAGTTGTAAGGGTCAAATGGAGTAATATGTGGAAAGCATCTAGCCCAGTTCCTGCCGCATGAATAAACACACACATTGATGTCTTGGGACACTGAAGTGCTTTGAGGGCAGCAGTGACAACAATGCGTTATATTGACATGTAGTGCCTCACAGGGTTCCATAAGGCTCTGTCACATGGATATCTTCATTTAACCCTCACAGCTTTTGTAAGCCCAGTATCATTACCTTGATTCTGTCCTGGACATCTAGAGCTATATAACAAACCACCCCAAAACTTAGCAAATTAAGATAAATTGCTTTGCTCATTAATCTGCAATTTGGGCAGGACTCAGTGGAGGAAGCCTCTTCTCTCTGCTCCGTTCAGCACAGCTGGCTCAGCTTGAAGTCTAAGGTCCAGAAATGTCCAAAGTCACTCACATGTCTGGCCATCGGTGCTGGCTGTCAGCCAAGACCTTAGCTGGGACCCTGAGCCAACACCTACACATGCCCTCTCTGCATGGCCTGGGCTTCCTCACAGCATGGTGGGCAGGTTCTAATTGGGTCGGGGACGGGGGGGAGAGGGTAAGAGAAGGAGAAAGAGAGGGTGTGCCAGTGGCAGCCATGTGCCTTTTGTGATCTAGCCTAGGGAGTCACATGATGTCACTTCAGAGGAATTCCATTTGTTGAGGAAGCCACAAAGACCTGCCTAGATTCAAGGGGAGAGACATAGACTCTACCTTTTAATGGAAAGTGGCAAGGTTCTGGAAGAGCATGTGGGACTGGAAATACTGTTGTGGTCTGTTTTGGAAAATATACCAAGGAGAACGTTGAGGCTGAGGCAGCTGTGACTGGTGCAGGAGCAGAGCACCCATAAGTGGCAAAACCAGAACCTGACCCAGGTCTCTGACTCCAAACCCCATGCCTTGCTCGCCATACGACATGCCTTCCAATCCTATCTGATGTGGATTGAATTGTGTCCCCCAACTTTTATGTATTAAAGGCCTAATCCCCACTGTAACTGTTGAGGGTGGGAAGTCCCATTGTGGTGGCTGAAAGGTGGGGCCTTGAAGAGGTGATTAGATTATAGGACTGTACCATAGGGAATAGATTAATAATGGTGGTCAGGGACGTGGTTCTGAGAGAGTTAAAAGGAGAGCACATGACAGTCTCTCCATTTCTGCTCTGCTACTCTCACCATGTGACACCCTGCATTGCTGCAGAATCACCTCACCAGATGTCCTCCCCGGACTGTGGACTTCCCAGCATCCAAAACTGTAAGCAGTAAATTTCATTTTCTTATAAATTACCCATTTCCAGATATTTCGTTACAAGCAACAGAAACAGACTAATACTCCATTGATGGAGGTTTTAGGAAGGTGCAGCCCTTCCCCACATTATAGGGCCTTTCAGAGCTAACCCCCACCCCATGCACCTGCGCACACGCACACACACACACACACACACACACACAGCCTAATTCCCTCCCAGCCATCCCTCCTCCCCATGGACCTGCTGAGGGGAAGAGCTCCTGAGGGGGCCAGACCCCACTTTGTTGCTTCACCGGCCAGGCTCCAGAAATGTGAGCAAAGCCAGCTTGGTTCCTCTAAACCAAACCATCTGCCAGCTGATGCCATTGAATGACCTCCATGGATACCATGTGGAAGAGATGAATCACCCAGCTGATCCCTTCCCAATTTACCAACCCACAAAACTGGGGGATGAAATAAAATGGTTGCTATTGTAAGCTGCTAACTGTTGGGGTGGTTTGTTATGTGGTGGTAAGTAATTGGAGCATTATTCATTTTTCTTTTCTTTTTTTTTTTAAACACACATGACACGAGTTTTTGATACAATCACAAGAGATATAGCCAGGAGCAAAACATATACTCAGTCTTGCTCTCAGGGGCTAACCATGTAGTGGAAGAGATGGCATTAAACATATACTTTAAAAAGTTATAAATTGTCACCAGTGCTGTCAAAGTAAAGTGCTAGGAGAAACATTAATGGGGAGTCAATTGGAGTTCTCTAAGCTGGGGGATGAGGCCAGCCAGGAACCAGAGCTGTAGAGTCCTAGTGTTCGAGGTGAGGGCGGGAGGGAGTGACAGGGAGGGCAGCGTCTGGGACGTGTAATTCCAGACAACAGCAGGAGCTAAGAAGACTCTGGGTAATTTGGGGAATTTTTGAAAAATGTGAGTGTGATGTCAGCCACAGAGAAAGGGAGAGGAAGACCTGATGGGGGAGGGAACGGTCCTGGGGGGCCAGCAGGGGAAGGTGAGGGGAGTCAAGTTGTAATGGGAGGAAAAGTTTATTAGTCTAGAAAAGTTTAACCTGAAGCTCACCACGTCCCCCACCTCTCTGCCCAGCACAGGCAAATCACACAGATGTGATTACAACCCACACTGGTGAGCCCTGGTTGAATCCAGGGGAAGAGATGGAAATGCACCGATTTCTTCATAGATTGGGGAGTGACCAAGCACACAGCCAACCCTTCACCAGTCCAGGATCGGCGATCAGCAAGCAGCCCTGAGAAATCCCTGCCCAGGGCCAGGAGCAGGAGGGACGAGGCTGCCAGAGGTCGTCGGGGTTGTGGCAGTCTAACCAGCAAGAGTCTCCTTGGGGAATCTGGCCGGTGCCTCCAGGAGTATTGCTGACTGACCTGTTAAGGGTCCAACCGCAGAACTGTGTGCCCTCCTAACATCCTGCCAAGAGGTCACATCAGGCTGGGCTGGAGCTCAGATTTACATCCCAGTCTTCATGCACTGAGGCAACCCCACACAAGGGCAGCTCAGTTATGATGGTACCATGTGCAGTCTCTGTGACCAGACATAGCTGGGATCACAATCTTCACTCCCCCATGGCATAGCTGTGTGAACTTGGGCAAGTCACTGAACCTCAAGACTCTATTTCCTCACCTGTTAAATGGGAGCAATAATACCTACTCCAAGGCACTACTGTGAGCCTTAAATAAGATTGTACGGGATAAGTGCCTACCACAGGGTCTGGCACATAAGGATTCAATAAATGGTCTTCTCACCCCCTACTCCTTTTCTCTCTCATTCCTTTACACAAACCCAGAAGCACAATTCATCCTAAACCTTGTCCAATCCAGACTTGCAGAGCTGAAGGGAGGCAAAGCTAACAAAGTGCTGAGGCGGGGGTTGTGGACGGGAGGATCCTCTGACTCTTAAATCCAGTAGCGACTTTTTTCCTTTAAGGGTCCATGGCATGGAAGCCCTGGCAGAACACTGCGAAAGCGCCTAGAGCTGAGGCACCAGCCCCCACTACAGGGAGGGAAGAGGGGAGCTGGGATGGCTCCTCTTGTCACCTCTGGGGTTCTTGAAAGGTCTTAGGCCACCCCATCCTCACCCCCCCCCCCAGTTTCTGTGTTAAAAGTAGATACTTTTCCCAGAACCCTAGGAATGAGGGTGAAAAATAAACAGCCTCAAATCTTGTCTGTGGCTGTATTTTGAGACTCCTAACAGCCTGAGACTAGCCTCTCCCCCTCCCTTTCTCCTCTCCTGGCAGCTCCAGCATCCTCCAATTCAGTCCTGCCTGCACTGGATAGGGGAAGGAGGAGGTTATGGCCCATGGAAAAGTCATACCCTGAACTTTATGGGGTTTGCAGCAGCCAGGTGCAGAGCTGGGTCCCGCCCTTTCTCAACAACAGCCAGAGAAACTAAATGCAGGCTCTGGTGGCAAAGACGAAGTGGTGGGGTGTGGGAGGACAAAAGGGACAGAGCAGATAAAGGAGAGTTTTTGTAGGGGAGCAGAGAGCAGCCTCCAGGTAAGATAAGAGGGTATTATAAAGAGGTTGATCATGTCATAACCAGTAAGTGACAAGGGACAGGACATTTTTGTGGGTTGACAGAAGGTTAGTGACCAAGAAAGTAGGTTTTGGCAGGTGTTAGGAACTGAGCTGCATATGAGAAGAGCCCATGGCCACCTTCCAGGGGCCACAGCTCATGATCCACAAAGGACTCGTGGCCAGGATCTTCCCTTGGGAAACCCACTCCTGCCTTCCTCAACCCTAAACCTTCTGCTCCAGGGAGGAGCCTCTGGGCAGCTGGAGCCAAATATTCCCTGGGCTCTTCCAGCCCCAACATTTATCTTAAGGTTATTTTCACTCCCAAGAACAAAGACGCTTTCTATTCAGCAAGTGAAGAGAACCCACACCTCTGACAAGCCATAGATCACCCTTGGGGAGGGCGGGAGGAGTTGATCCAGCACGTGGAGCTGCTTCTCCCTCCCACCTAGACACTCAGAGGGCACATCTGGCTCGTTGGTTGCAGGAAGGTCCCAGGCAGATAGCAGAAATTGTGTAGGACAAACTGGCTCTGAGAGTCAGGGGCCAAGATGGGGCAAGGAGAAGAGGAGGGGGGATACCGATTCTCTGGAAGGACTAAGGCGTCAGGGATCAGCAAGCAGCCCTGAGCAATCACTATGTGGGTCCAACTCTCTGGACTCAGTCGCTTCGAGTGAGATATATGATGATCATCCAAATCGCCTGGGGAGCTTTAAAGAAAAGTAATAAATGCACATGAGGTATAAAGGTCAACAACACAGCAGAGGTATATAGTAGACTCAACGCCCCCAGGGATGGCCACTGTAGCCTAATTTTTTGTTTCCTCCAATAAATATATTTGAATACACTAACGTATATAGATATAGATACACACATGTAGATATGCATACATATAAACTCTAGCCATTTTTATACATTTGCTAAGAAATTAAACAGATTGTTCTACAATGTCCTTTTTACACTTAACCATATAACTTGTAAGTCATTCCATATTTGTACACATAGAACTGTCTCCTTTTTACTTCTTAACATTCCATTGCATGGCTGTTGGTGGGTATGTAGGTAATTTCCTATCTTTTTTTATTATAAATAATGCTGCAGTAAGTACCCATGTAACATACTCCTTTGTGCACATTTATGGGTACAAGGAGAGTATATTCCTAGAAGTAGGACTACCAGGCAGATCAAAGGGCATGTGCATATTTTTTTATTTTGATGGATATTGCTAAATTGCTTTTTATAGACAATTTACGCAGACACCAACATTATATGAGAGCGCCAGTTTCCCCACATCTTAGGCCAACACAATGTATTACACAAGTTTGACCCATATTAATGTGATAGATGTGAAAAACAGCATTTTATTGTGGTTAAAACTTGTACTTCATTCATTAGAAATAAGGTTAAGAAGCTTTTAATGTGTTTAGAAGCCATTTATACTTGAGACAGCTTTTAAAATGTACAGACCCCTGGTCTCACGCTCAAAAATCTGATTTGGCGAACCCCAAAATCAGTACTTAAAAATACTCAAGTGATTGGGGATAGATTAAGATTTCTTAAACATACATGTATACAATGTGTGAGAGGAAAAAAATTCTTAAACAGAACTTTTATGTAAAAGAAACGATTAATAAATTGTGCTTTCATTAAAATTTTAAATCTCTGCTCATTAAAAGAGAGTTAAAAGACAAGCAATAGAATGGGAGAAGATATTTACAATATACACAAGGGTACTTCAAAAAGTTTTTGGAAAAATAGAATTAAAAAATAATATGAATCTTTCCATGAACTTTTTGAAATACCCTCATATATATCCCACAAAAAAGCTCATAATAAGGGTATATAAAGAACTACAAATCAATAAGAAAAAGAAAAAAGTCAACAACCTAATATTTTCAGGTGGACCAAAGACATAAATAGATGCTTTACAAATAAACGTAAACAAATGATCAATAACATATGAAAAGATGTTTATTTTATAACTCATCAGGGAAATGCAAACTAAAATCACAATGAGATACTACCACCAGTAATACACTGCAAGTATTTAACAACTGACTCTCTGGGAAAATAGCCCTGATTGTAGTATTTCTTTGTTCTGAGAACACCATGGCTGATTTCAAGCCACCAATGTGACATCACTGAGTGCAGAACTGGGAAGAGATATACACAATTGACTTTCATAAGTCACGTGAGTTGGCACCAGCACATCACTGAGACCCATACATACCCACCATCTAGGCTAAAATGAAAAAGACTGACCATACCAAGTGTTGGCAAGAATGTAGAGCAAGTAGAACTCTAACACATTGCTAGTGGGAGTGTAAATTGGTACAATCACACTGGGAAATTGTCAGTATCTACTAAGACTACATGTGTACTGATCCTATGACCCTGCATGCCCCACAGAAATGAGTACATATGTGATGGTTAATTGTATGTGCAACTTGACTGGGCTGGGACATTTGGTCAAACATTATTCTGGGTGTGTCTGAAAGGTGTTTCTGGAGGAGATAAACATTTGAATCCATGATGTGGGTGGGCCTCATCTAATCAACTGAAGACCTGAATAGAACAAAAGGCTAAGTAAAAGGGATCTCCTACTGCCTGACTGAGCTGAGACAATGATTCTTTCTTTCCTTTGAACTCAAACTGAAACATCAGCTTTTTCTGGGTCTTAAGCCCACTAGCATTCAGACTAGAACAACACTATCAGCTCTTCTAGGTCTTCAGCTTGCCAAATGCAGGTCTTGGGACTTGTCAGCCACCATAATCGTGTGACCCAATTCCCTATTTTTTATTTACACACACACACACACACACACACACACACACTCACACACACACACAATGTCCTACTGGTTCTGTTTCTTTGAAGAACACTAATGCAGCATGTATCCACCAAAAAACATGCACATGAAAGTTTATAGCAGTTTTATTTGTAATAGTCAAGAGCTGGAAACAACTCAAAAGCCCATCAACAGTAGCATGGATAAATACACAGTGCAAGATTTATACCATGGAATACTGAACAGCAATGAAAGAGAGTATAGTATAGTTATGCACAGCAACATGGATGAATCTCACAGACAAAATGTTGAGAGAAAGGAGCTAGCAACAAAAGACTATTAATAGATGAACTTTTAGATCAGGCATAACTTATTTATTGTGAGATAAGTCAAAATAGCAATCACCTTTGTGGGGGGTTGATGTTAACTAGAAGCACACATGAGGGAATGTTCTGCATATTGGGTATGTTCTATATTTTGATATGAACGGTAGTTACAAGAGTGTAAAAGTTCACCCAGCTGTATACTTAAGATTTATATCATTTACTTTTTATGTGATATACTCCCAATACAGTTTTTTTATATAAAAATAATTTTTAAAAACTACCAGGTATTTCTGATGATCAGCCTAATATAGAAACACTGGACTTGGCAATCCGAGAGTTCTCTTATGGCTAATGTTCTGTGAATGTGAGAAGAAACAGACAGAATGGCATCAGGGCAAAGGCAAGAAGAAAGAAACAGAGTGTAGGGACAAGGGCTGAAAAAAGGAAAGAAAGGGAGACCTACAGAAAGCACATTTAACTTACTAACACTTATTTAGCACTATGCGCTATACTATGCTATGGGCTATACTGGGTAGCCAGGATATTAAAAATGAGCAAAGCACAGTCCCTGCCCTCAAGAAGCTAACCTTCTTGTAGAAGACATAATTCTACATTAGAAGGCACAGCACAGTAAGTGCTAAAAACCAGAGGCACCAAGAGAAAGCTCTGCAAGTGCAAAATGGTATTGGGTGTGGGGGTCACCTGGAAAGGATTCCCAGAGGAGCAGGCACTTGAAAAGAGCCTCAAAGGGTAGGCGAAATTCTGCTAGGGAGAGATGGTTGAAGGAAGACATTTATTGAAGTTCCTTTATAAATGCAACTTAAATTGAGCAATGCATAGGGCAAATGCAACCCTCTAAAACTGAAGCTCGTCACACTCACCATAAGATGGATAAAGAACCACACCAGCACCTCGGGGCCTGCCTAGGGTCCTGAGGCATGGAGAAGGGGACCAGACCCCCCTTTCCACAACCAGGCACACCACCAGTGTCAAGGAGCATGCCAAAATTATCACCTCCATGTGGGTGGGCCACCACAATAACCATGCCTGCTGCAAAAGCAGCTAGATGCCACAACCACCACGGAGATGGTCTGCCAGCCACTGGAGTGCATTGACACAAAGAGAGTCACCAGCAGACATAAAGAAAAGAAAAGGATGTCTCTATCCACAAAGCCCATTTCGGAGTGACAGAAGAAGCATCTGCTCTATGATAGTATTGGGGGACCTGATCACATCTCTCAGCATTGGACAGATCATCTAGGCAACAAATCAACAGAGTAACCATTATTCTTTCAGAAGGAGAGAAGAGATCTAGGATGATTAGAGGGGGAGGAGGGAGGGAGGGAGAAGAGGATGGGGTGAGTTTGGATAAAGGGCATAAAGAATAATTATGATTTGTAACAATATATGTGCTAGTAATATTGATTTGATCAACATATCTCAATGTTGAAGCCCAAAAATATGTATAATCAATTTTGTATAATCAATTTTGATTCAATTAAAAAATTAATTTTAAAAAAGATGGATAAAGAAAAAAATGAATACATTGTGTAATGATAAATATAGTAATTATCCTGATTTGAGCATCAAATATCACACACACATTTGCACACATGTACTGATATGCAATGCTGTGCCCTACAGATGTGTGCAATTATGTTTCAATTAAAAAAAAAAGATGGATAAAGAAATAATCTGCCCAAGAAGTGGTTAGTAGATGCAGAATGAGTTCCAAATCCAAGGGACTACAGGTTTCCCAAGGAACCATGAAAGAGACAAATGTGCTCGGCACTTCTCTGCACGGAAGGTAAAAAAGAATTCGTTGTTATGTTATCTTTAAAGAGTAAGGAGAGAGGGAACTGCACGGTGACCAGAGGCAATAAGACCAAGGTAGGGGCAATGGCAATGGTCCAGGTATGGACCAACCAGGACCTGAACTAGGAAAATGGTGGTGACCAAGCAAAGGATGGAACAAAGTAGAGTTGTTGTCGGTAGACTACCACTGGGACATTGCTCCCTGAGGATAGGGACTCTGTCTCATTCATCAGTGAATTTCTGGTGCCTAGCATAGTGCAGGGCACCTAATAAATACACAATAATGTCTGTCGAATGAACTAAAAAGGAGGGAGAATGGGAAAGAGAGAAATGTGACACCTGTCCCCAAGGTTTAAAATATGAGTAGCTGAGAAGATGGGAATTCAGGAGAAGACGGTTTGGAGAGGAGAGAAGATTGTGGGTTCTGCTGACACTGGAATCTAGCAGAACACCCAGCTGTAGTGATCTTGTGGATAGTCACAGACACCAGGATGGGGCCGGGACCAGAAAGCCCTGCTAGCACTTTTACATGTGAAGTCATCCTCCAAGAAGTGACTGCTGAAACTGTGTGACGAGATGACATAGGTAAGAGAGAGGATGGAGAGAAGAGGGCTGAGGACAGAATTCAAGGATAAAAAGTTATGGAAGACAGCAGGAAATAAGAGGGAGAAAATTAGGAAAGTGGAGGATCTGCAAAGTTAACGGAAGAGCTTCCAGAGGTAAATGCTCTCAGTTTAATTCTATTTGAAAAATAATTGTCATGTCCCTGCTCCCAAGTAACCCAGAGACAGAAAAGCATAGTAGACAAAGTGTGGATTTCAAACAGAAACACACAGGCCTTGGGTCCAAAGGCAGTGCTGTTACCACCTAATAGTGAAATCTTAAGCAAGTTACTTAAACTATTTCCCAATTGGTTAGATCTTCTGTTTTCCAGCTGGTTAAAAGTGGGGGTTAATATGATCTATATTCCAGGCTGCTGTAAGGATTAAGGGGAGGTAGATGAAAATAAATGAAATGTATGAAAATGCCCAGCATAGGGACTGGAACATAGTTGGCACTTGGTTCTTATTCATTCCCCTTTTCATTCCTACTGTATGCCAGGCCCTGTGCTTTGGGGGAAATGATGCTGAATAAATGCTATCTGTGACATGATGGAGCATGAGAGATCTAAAATGCTCATGGACCACGTGTGAGGACTGGAAGGAGCCATTGCACGCTGGTCAAGCCACCAAATCTGATAAGCTGTTCCAGATGGCTCAATTAGTAAGGAGATGTCAGAGACCCTGCAAAGAGTTGTTTTAATAGAATGCAGGCAGAAACGAGAGAGCAGGGGCATTGACTGTCTTTCTTTGGCAGCAAGAGGAAGGAGACAGAAGAGCCACTGAAGGAGTAACTGCAAAGACAGAAATGTCCTTGGGTTGGAAGCCACCTGAGCATGTATGTGAGCAAAAGAACCAGGGGAGAAGGCAAGATGAGGACACAAGAAAGAAAAAGGCCAGCTGATGGAGCAAGACACTCAACGAGGCAGGGAAACAGAATCAAGAAAACCAAGGAAGGCTCAAACCCAGGGGTGATCCAGGTTTCATGATGTGGGCCTGATGTTGGTATACTCTGAGGTGGGGGACATGCTCTTTAAGAAAAAGGATGCAAATTTATGAATACAAAGTTAGATACAAAAGTGTATATTTATTTAGAAGAAGAAAATCATTCACAACAAAAATTTTTTAAATGTTAAGCTGATAAATACCACAAACATCACAAAACCCCCAAAACTAACATACAAAGATACTTCACAAAGTTCATGGATTCATATTCTTTTAATTCTATTTTTCCATGAACTTCATAAAGTACCCTAGTATGTTTATTACTTAACTGCCTGACATGCCCGTATAGCACTTTCAGAGAAAAATGTATTCCTTGTGCTGTGTACTATTTTTTTTTTTTTTTTGCTGTGTTCCTCTTACATCAAAGGGTTTGTGGTATTATTTTCTATAGAGAGTATAGAGAAATAACCCACTCTTTCCTCTAGCATAGTTGATAAAAATTTGCTTTTTATTATTGATGGTTTAGAAAAATTTCTTTCAGCTTCACATCTTGATATTGGTTGTCATACAAACTTTTAGGATTTTCATCATATTTGGCAAAACCAGTATCAAGATCCTTTCATGTATGATCCTTTCATGTATTTCAGGGCATGTCAAGTTTTCTTGTGCAGTGACTCATCTTAAATATTCTTTGAATTGACGATATTCATTAAACAGTTTGTTGAAGTAATATATTATGAGTTTTCGTATTATCTCATTGATGTCAGTATTTCATGTCAAATGAGCAAGAAATTTAATATTGTTCGTAGAACTCAGTGATAAGCTGAGCATTATAAATGTGACTTCTCAGACAAGCATTCAAGCTATGTGTAGGATTGCTGTAAATTTGTGCCCTACAAACACAGGAATTCTGATTAAATCATATTTCACATAAAAAAGGAAAAATGTACAGTACATTTATAATTAAGTATATTCTTGACAGAAGAGAATTTCTATTTTGACTTGGAATTGATAAGAACCTTTCTCGCTTACAATTTTACATTTCTTTTTTACTGACCGGTAACGGGATCGCAACCCTCGGTGTTGCACCCGCACCGCGCTCAACCAGTGAGCGGGAACTGGTCTCCACATGGGATCTGAACCCTCGGCAGGAGCGCCACCGCACTCCCAGGCAGCACGCTCTCCAGTGCGCCACCGGGCCGGCCCACAATTTTACATTTCTGATGAATACAAACATATATTCCTAGACTAGCTCATGGTTCTGCAGTGAGTTGACTGTTGGCCCCTGAAATGATACATACATGTCATAACTCCCTGAACCTGTGAATTCAACCTTATTTAGAAAAAGGGCCTTTGCAGATATAATTAAATTGAAGATCTTGAGATCGTCCTGGATTATACAGATGAGCCCTAAATCCAATGACAAGTATCCTTATAAGAAACAGAAGAGAAGACACAGATGCAGAGAAAAAGGCCATGTGGAGACAGGCAGAGATTGGAGTTATGCAGCCACAAATCAAGGAATACCCAGAGCCACCAGAATCTGAAAGACGCAAGGAAGCCTTGTCCCTAGAACCCTTTAGGGGCAGTGCGACCCTGCCACCTCCTTGATTTTAGACTTCTAAACTCCAGAACTGTAAGAGAATACATTTCTGTTGTTTTAAGCCACCCAATTTGTGGTAATTTGTTAGGTAATTTGTTAGGGGAATACCAGTTCCCTACATTCGAGCATTTGTTTCTCCCCCACTACCCAAATATTAGATAAATGGAGTTGCAATAAGACACATGATTTGCAATGCCCTCCATGCCAGGTAATACAGAGAAGGCCCCAGAAGACCTTCCCAACGTGGATGGCTGGCAACAACTTAACCACACACTGAAGTGACTGCAAGTACATCTCACTATACTCAGACTAAACACATCCTGAATGCATACCTATAGCTGGACCCACCAAATTCTCAGCCCCTCCAGCACCACTAGACACAAGCAGAAATGGGAGGGCAAAGAAATCAGAGTGGAAAGAGACATCTTAGCAATCGTGGTTAAAACACATGACTTCTGTAACTTTACCAAAACTTATCACCCCATGGATGCAATACCAGGGTTCCTACCCCCAGGTCCTTGGGAGAAGTTACATGAGTGAGGGACTCTTGAGCTTGAACTCCTTGGCTTCTTGGTAATCGTCTCTGGGTGAGTCTCCAGTGAGAAGGACCATGTCTTTCCCGAGATCTAAAAATCCATGGCCAACCAGAATGCTTTCCAGTGGACTAAGTTTCCAGAAGGAAAGTGTTACTGACCTGTATGAATAGTTCCAGGAAGACAAGAACATGGGAAGGGTTGCAACAAGAAAAAAAAAAATCCCAAGAGAGCACAAAGGGCCCCTTTAATTACATTTAGAAGGAGGAGGAGGATGTGGACGCACTCGTGAGGTTAGACTTGGGATGGAGGACTGATGTCAGAGGTCGTGGAAGGAAGGTGAGTACTTCAAATCCGATTTTGCTTCCATATTCTTGGCTAGATTTTCAAATCAGAGATAATATTTGTAAGTCAGTCTAGAAGCTAGAATTATGTGAAGAGATTCCTTGTGTCTGAGGCTTCTCTAAACATGAGTCTCTTGGCTCCTGTTTTACATCCCAGGGACTCACAAGAGCTTGTGGGTGAAATAGGCCAGTAACTTCAATACATCACAAAGGTTGGGAGAGATGCTGGAATTCTGTAGCTGAGCAGACATATTTAGGACTTTCTTGAACAGAAGAGGAAGATTGAACCATAGACTATCAAGAATCTCAGGCAAGATTCTGGAACAGATTTTTAGTGTGTGTGCGTGTGCACGTTTTTGTGTAAATTTTCAGGGCAAGTTTCCATAGTATCATCAGATTCCCAGAGAAGTTTGTGATCTCCCTAAAATGGTTTAAAACCACTGGAAAAAATCTTTTGGGGAAAAAAATTTTTTTTAATCCTTAGACTCTTCCAATCCCCATCTTTTCAAGGTGGTGAAACTGAGCACAGAGGGGGAAGGGGGCTTGCTCAAGGTCACACAGCAGGTGATAGAGGACTCAGGATCAAAACACAGGTCTTCAGACTCCCAGCCCAAGGCTTGTTCTTTCCTCAACTTCTCACTGCCTTTCATCACACCACCTTTCCTGTACATATAAACCATCACTAGCTTTTTCCAAAATGCATTTCTCTCTCCATCAGGAGGTATCAAGTGATGCCCAGAGGTCAGCTATGGGGACGAGGTATGATCCATGATCTCTTGGTGCACAACTGTCCCTCTCCTGAGAAGGGACTGACAGATCCTGAGCATAACACTCACACCAAAAGGAATCTCCTTGATCTGGAAATCTTTAGACATTCCTTGGAAAATGAGGCATAGGGCCTGGATATATGGGAAAATCGTGGCAGGTACTCGACCTTCAATAGACTGTCTTTTAAAAATCACTTGGGGTTCTTAGAAGGTAAGGTCAGGTTCTCTGGGAGCAGAGTGGGTTTGCTAAGCCTTCTCTGTCCTGCCAAGTTCATTTCACTTTTTCATAGATCCTCTATACTGCTGGACCAGGGGAAGGAAGTGGACATGGTTTATCTGAATTTCTGTAAGCTCCTGTTGAAATTGTTTATGGTAGGAAAGAAGAAATGGTATGGATTGTTTGAAGTTTCAAGGATCCTTCAGGGTCTACCCTTGTCCTGCTCTGTTCAAACTTTGTATTAACAATGAGAATGAGAATATTGATGGCATGCTTACTACATTTGCATACAATACCAGGCTGGAATCACTGGCCTTTCAATCCATAAACCTCTATCAAACGTTTCTAAAAGAAGAAGCCAAGGGGATAAAAGACACTTCTTCCTGCAAGAGCTCGGGGTCCAGAAGCAAAATAGTCAGAAACACAATTACGATGTGTTGTGGCTTGTGCTACCACAGAGAGGGATGCATGGGGTGTTCTGGGAACCCAGAGGATGGGCCATCAGCCAGACTGGGATTACCACGGAGGAGGTGACAGCTGAGTCTTAAGAACAAGGTAGCGATTAACCAAGCAAACCTGGGAGAGGGCGACCCACGGGAGGGAAGAAACATACAGAGGCCTAGGTGCAGGTGGGCTCTGGTCTGTCCAGGAAGCTGATGTGGTCCTGGAGATCAGGAACACCAAGAATGTAGGGGAGATGTCCAGGTACAGAGTCACAGAGTTAGACAGGGGAGCAGATGCTGGAGAAACTGGTTAATGTTACTTTAAAATGTGGATTTTTTTTTTTTTCTAGAATGAGGTATCACCTAAAATTTTAAACAAGGCTTTGAGGAGCTCCCATGTAGCAGGGGACACAGACATGGAGCTTTTCCAATGCAGGTGGTGAGCAATGCACTAGAGGCAGCCACACGACCCCACAGGGGCCAACCTCGTCCCTGGCTACTTCCCCTGCCCACTAAAACAGCCACAAGAGCCCCAAAGCATCGAGCACCTTCCAGCCCTTAGGACCTTCACACCAGCTCTTCCCCCAGTGCAGAATGTTCTCCTACCCACTCCCCATCCCCATCCCTAACTAAGTCCTTTAAGTCTCAGCTCAAATACTTCCTTAGAGAAACCTACCTTGACTTCTCATTAATATTTCTCATAGCACTTTACTTTGCTTTGACAGTACTGATGACAATTTACAACCTTTTAAAGTATATATGTATCTGTACTCTTGTTTGATGTCACCTCTGTTACACATCGAGCCCCTGAGGGCAAGGCTGAGTATGTTTTGCTTATGACTGTATCCCTTGTTATTGTATCAAATACTTATATCATGTTTGTTAGAAAAAAGAAAAGAAAATGAGAATGATGCTCCAATTACCTACCACTAAATGACAAACCATCCCAACATTTAGCAGCTTACAACACCAACCATTTTATCCCTAGTCTCGCGGGTTGGCAATTTGAGAAGAGATCAGCTCGGTGATTCATCTGTTCCATCTGTTATCCATGGAGCTCATTCAATGATATCAGCTGGCAGATGGTGTGGTATGGAGGGTCCGGGCTAGCTTCGTTCACATTCCTGATGCCTTGATGGCTGGGATACTGGATTCAGTTAGGACTACTCATCTGAGTGGCTTCTCCAGCTTGTTGTTCTGAAATTAGCCGGACTTTCTACATGGTGGCTCAGGAGAGTGTTCCAAGAGATCCAGGTGGAAGCTTCAAGGTAACTTATGACCTACCTTAAAAATTCCAGACATTGGGCCGGCCCGGTGGCGTGCTGCTACAGTGCGCCGCTTGGGAAGTGTGGCAGCGCTCCCGCCGAGGGTTCAGATCCCACATACAGACCGGCCGCTCACTGGCTGAGTGTGGAGCGGGGGCAACACCAAGGGTTGCGATCCCGTTGCCGGTCCCGGTCCGGTACGGGCACGACACTGAGGGATGCGATCCATTGCCAGACACGGAAAAAGACAAAAAAAAAAAAAAAATTCCAGACATTGACTTCCTTCATACTCTTGGCCAAGCAAGTGACTAAGGCCAGCCCAGATCAAGGGAAGCGGGTTAGACACCATCTTTCAATGGGAAGAGTGTCAAAGAATTTGCAGGCCTCTCTCAGTGGGGAAGGGGACAAGGGAGTGATGTTTATCTTTTCACAATGGTCACCCTCTCTGCAGTATCCAGGAAAAATGAAGAGGGATGGAATTTGGCTAAGGAGATCAATTCAGAACCTACTAGAAAAAGAAGTACAAAAAATGAGGGTTGAAATGATATCAACTGGAAGGGAAAAGAAGTCATGAATTTGAAAGATATTTTAGGAAACAATAGAGGGTAATAGAAAGAACCTGCACTCTGGAACCACAAAATCTAGTTTTGATCCTTGTTCTACCGCATACCATCTGGAAGAACTCTGGAAAATTAGTTGCCTTCTCCGGGCCTGTTTCCTCATCTGTAAAATGGTGATAATAATTGTACTTACTTCACAGTGTTGTTGAGAGGATTAAATGAGTTAATACATAAGAAAAAAAAAAGCCTAGAACAGTTTCTAGATGTACTAAGGATACAATAAATATTAGCTGTTAAAAACAAAATAATAAATAGCACTTTATAGGAATCAGATTTTGTCTGAAAAGAAGTGTACTGCTAGAGTACACTCTGTGTACTCTTCTGCCAGTGACGTTGAGAGGTATTTTAAGCTTCCACCTCTGCAGCTGTACCACACCTCAGAGTGCTGCATACCCCCACAGCACCTAGATGTGGTGACCCATTAGGCTTACTGAATTCAATACAAGTGAAGGGGAAGAGAACAAATAAAAAACACACAGAGATTTTTGAAGTAGGGAGAAGTCGAACGTGCCTGGCATAATTCCATCAGCCTAATGGCCTGTCTCTCCTGCCCTTCCTTCTTTCAACCGACACTGATGATTTTGTGTCATCTTTTCTAGTCCCTATGCTAGGTTCAAGGGATACAGTATGATATGACAGTGTCCCTACATTTAACCATACCAAATAAGTGCAATGCAGTGTCACAAGGGTTGGGTCTTAGAAGATGAGGAGACTCTCCAGTCATGTGGGGGACAGTGTTCCAGGCTGATCAGCCCTATGTGCAAATGGAGGTATGTCCATATGACTAGAATGTGGGATGTGGTGGGCTTGGAAGGAGCAGAAGCTAAAGGGCAGCATTCAGACCCATGACGATGTCTGCAGTGGTGGGGCAGTGGGCTTGGGGGGCAGGTGGAATCTCCATCTCATCTGCCTGGTGCCCTTTCACAGAAATAGCCCAGAAAGATACTGAAACGCTGCCTGCCTGTCTTTTCAGGGCAGAGGACTGGAATCAGACAATTGCTATTTCCAGGTATTTCTTCAAAGTGCTGGAAATAGGAGAAAACCAGTCAGCTGGACAAGGGCAGGTGGGTCTGTTTCTGGTCATTGGTGTCTCCAAGACCCAATTGACCCACTCTGTGAGTCAGGTCCTGAGACTGAGTTCCACATGCTGTCCCAACTTCCTGGCAGTGCAGAAAGACAGACAAACACCTGGGTCCATTGCTGCCTCCACAGGAGCCAGAAGAGATACACCCAAGGCTGGGTCTTGCCAGACTTACCGGGAGGTGGCCATGGAGTTAACATGTTGCTCCCCAACTGCAACACTCCGGAGGGAAAACAGCATGCCCTTATGTCATTCAGCCCAAAACTGCAGGGTGGGGCCAAAGGTTCAGTCCCAGTGGGAATGAACGTTGAGATGCAGCACAACCCTCACATGGAGGTTCCCCACCGATGAGCTTCCCAGAGTCCTGCCAAGCACCTGACCCAGCCCTGGTGCTGACACCAACAGCAACCAGACGCTAACCACAACCTTGTAAAGAACCCTAATCTGTCCTAAGCCCAAACCCTACCTGACCCTTATCCTCTGTGCTTAACCCCACAACAGTCTGGATCCAAGCCCAGCCCTCACTCACGCAAGGCTAACACTAAATAAAATCGCTGAAATAACTCGAACACCAACTTCGATTCCAGTAAATCCTATACTGCCCTCAGCACTAACTTTAACTCCAATTCCAACCTCACTCTAGGTCAAAGGAAATACAGAAGGGAATGATCTTTGGCGACAGCATCACTGCTGCTCCACAATCTGGTGGCCTTGACCAACAGCTGTCTGCAATTTGTAGCTTAAAAAGTGCCTAAAACAATTGTCTCTGGGGTTTAAAATCTGATAGGAGACTACTGCCATTATTAAAGGATTTAATGCACAGAAATCTATTTGGAAAGAACCTGGCCTTGGAAGTCCATAGCTGGGAAATAGAGGCATTTAGTTATTTCCTCTATGAACAGCAGACTGGAATGGAAGTTCGTAAGAAACTCTTCCCCAACCCCTGGTCTGCAGGAGTCATCAGGAAATGGGATTATCTTCAATTTATAAATGATGAATAATTGCCAGCTTCTAAGAAGAGAGAGGAAGGGATTATTATGTCCCCAGCTAGGAGAATCCAAAGGGAGAAGCTAGATTTTAAAAAGACACCAGCATGTTTAATTCTTACTGACTATTCAGCCTCCTACTGAGCCTGGAAGGCTGGTTCTGGGTGCCTGGCCCATGGCCCACAGTGTACAGGAATGAATGTGAGGCAGGGTAGATGGAGTCTCCTAAGCCTGCCTCTGAGCAGGAGGCCCCAAGGTAAGTCCCAGAGCTGTGCTCTGTTGGAGAGGGTGGAGGTCAGTCTGGGTGTGACTCCAAAATGGGCTGTCAATCAAAGGGAAACAAGACAAATAACAGAGGCTGAGACACAAAGCCCGAGGGTGGGATGGCAGGAGCAGTGATAGCCAGGACGAGAAATAGCGGGTTGGGGCAGGAAGGTGGCTGGGGGGCGGGGAGGCAAGCAGTCTGAATTAATCCCAGGGTCCGGATGCCGGCACTCCAAGCAGCTTTCACACTCTCACAGCGCACGTTTGCATGGAAAAGTCAGATTCCTGTTTAAATAACCCTCTTTCCAGATTCAAAAAAGTTGAAAATTTAGAAAGTACAAAAAGTCAGTAGAAGCAAATTCAAATGAACTACAACCCTTGACTTGAGTACGGTCATGTAAAGGGGCAGAACATTACCAGCACTTAATTATTTCAAGAGTTTATCCCTTTACCGGCTTAGGTTCAGTGACTAACATCTGAAAGAAAAAACTTCTGCTCCCTTTCTTTGTCCAAAAGGACAAAGCCTCCCGAAGAGAAACCAAGGCCACAGCTGATGCTAACAGACCAGATTCTGTTTCCTGCACTGCTAACAGGAGGCAGCTGTTGGTTCAGAAAGAGCTATTGATCATCTCCGGTGCTGGCACTGTGCTAGGCACTGCGTTACAGCACAGCAGATACCATCCCTTCCCTTGGGACACCTACACTTTTTGCAAAGGCTGCCATGGCCCCATAAAAGCCAGTCCTATGGCATACCACTGACACATACCCATGTGTGCACACCCACACACACTCCACAGTGTCACACACAACTTGCACACTCATGTACACAATCATTGACACCGACACTCACACACCCATATGTTTGCATCATATCACACTGACACACTTACACACTCACTGACCGCACACACACCCCACAGTGTCACACACAACTTGCACACTCATGTACACAATCATTGACACTGACACTCACACACCCATATGTTTGCATCATATCACACTGACACACTTACACACTCACTGACCACACACTCCTGTACATGCTCACAAATGCACGCCACGTGCATACATCCACACTCACACTCACTCCTGTACCAGCCTGTCACACACGCAGTCACTGATAAGCACACACTCTAGGCAGTTACCTGCTCCTTCCTTTGTCCTCCCTTAGCTCCTTGTGTAAAGTTAATGGTAAAGTGGCATTTACCATTTTGTAATGTGATTCATTATAGAATGTCTCTCCCTCACCTCTGCCTCAGCCTGGAAACTTCCTAAGTTCCTCTCTGTAAACCCATCTTCCTGCACGGTGCTCAGTAATGTTCACTGCATGAACTTTGTTTGGATGACATGACTAAGGACTTTGGTCCAAGGAGCAAGTCTCACCCCCTCCCAGACACCCCTCTCTCTTTTTCTCAGGCTGTAGTTGGAGTTAGGTGGAAGAAATCTAAAGGAACCCCTCAGGTTCTGTGACAAGGTTCTGTGACAAGGTTCTCCCAGCTCAGCTCTAGACTCTGCCCCCTCCGGGGTAGATGCAGACAGGCCGCACCCAGTGATGCTTCCACTGCTCCACACATGTGTGCAGGAAGCCCATGACCTTGTGAGAAGAGGAAAAGGAGACTGTCAGATCTGCACCTCGGTCTCAAGGCTCCCCCTGCCCAATCCTCCCCTTTATCCTCTTTTCCTTTCACAATATTAGTCCCCAATAAATCTTTTGTACACTTAATTTCAAAAGAAGAAGGAGGGGGAGGGAGAGGAGGAGGAGGGACAGAATGGCTGCATCTCCACTGTGTGTGCCCAGTGGTGAGATCACCATGGGCCTAGGTCTGACCCTCAGCTTCAAGGAGCCAGAATACAGTCTGAGCCCTGTAAATATTGAGCAGATACCAGGAGACTGAGACGTGCTCACCAGTTTCACACAGGATGGTGGGTAAACCTAAGCAGCCTATAAAGCTCAGGAGAGGAAGCGGGGTGGGCGGCCCAGGGTGAACCCTGCAGCACTCACCCAACATCTGTAGAGCAGACAGTGAAGGAGACTCAGAAGTTCAGCCCAATCCCTGGGGCTGCTAAACCCCACACAGTCCCCACAGCCTTTCTGGTCTAGGTCAGCTCCAGACCACGCCCAGGGCCAGACTGACTGCCAGCATGACTCCAGAGCCACCCTCCCCTTTCCTGTCACAACATCTGCTTGGCCATTATCAGCCATCCCTGATGTTGTGCTTGGAGGGGACCTTCCACCCACCCAGGCACCTTCACTACACAAGCACATCGCTGGAAATCCAGCTCCACAAAACAATGCCTGTGGCTCACGGAAGTGGGAGAGTTTCCATAATGCTCAAACGACATTCCAGCACCACACTTAGGAACTTGACTGTCCCCAAGCTCACCTTCAAGAGTCCAGGACCTGCCCACCTCCACACTCCCACCATAACAGACCATTACTCAGTCTGCTGCTCCTTCTGCAAGGTGGCAGCGGCAAGCAAGACCTGGGCTTTGGGGCTGTATCCCCCACCACAGGCTGCAAGCCTGTAGTCTACCCTGAGCATTTCCAGTCTACCTGGTAGCATTTCCAGGTTCTTGCTCCCTACACATCCTGCCCTGGATTGTCCTCTTCCTTGAGGCATTAGCACCTTGCCCATGCCTTTTCTCACCCCAGGCTCGCCCGCCTGGGGTCAGCCTTCAATCCACAAGCATCTGGGGAAGAGACTGGAAGCCTGGTCACACTTCCCAGGGGCACGTTTCATGCCTTCCACCTTCCTGTCATCCTTCCTGTGGGAGGCACGTCCTGAAGTCCTGAGCCTGAGCCCCCTCCCACCTTTTCTCCTTCCCCCCACAAGAGGTGTTCCCATCATCAGTAGGCATCAGTCAGCTCTAATCAACCCCCTGTTTTGACTATTTTAGCAGCAATAAAAGGGCCATAAAGAGCAAGTCAGTGGGCTCTCTAGGAGCATGGAGCTCCTTCGCTGTGATATAATGAAAAACACCAAATGCTTCCTCGGAGCCCTAAGTGACAGCCCTGGCAGCGGAGCTATTGGAGGAAGCCTAATTATGCTATAAATTAAAGGGCTTTTTTTTTAACCCAACATTATGACCTTTAATAAGATTGTTTTTACAACCGGCTGTCAATAAATCATCCAGGAGCAGCAGTGAGAAGCATTCTCCGAGAACTTCTGCGAATTTCATTAGCTGCAGTTTATTTGGTTTTGGTGAGCTATGATGTTTTTTAAATCTCAAATTAAAGGCTCTGAACCATAAAAGCTAATTCAGAAAAGTTCCTGTTTTAGCCTCTGAAAACAACCCCCCACCCCCCATTGCAGAAATTAGCTGAGATGTGGCCAGGACAGGAGGTCATTAGCTGGGAAGCAGTGACAAGTGTCTGAGATTTCACCAGGCCTGGCATCTGTGAGCCCTGCAGAACCTGAAGGTGACAGTCACAGGGTGGACAGCTGGCCCTACAGTGGCCAGCTCTGGGAGGTCACAGCCCTGAGGACTGCTGACCTCCAGAGAGACAGGCCAGCTCACAGACTGGGGCTGAAAGGGGCTGGCCCTGTCACCTGGGCCCATGTCCTTGACCAACAGATTAGGAAATCCCACATCACTGTTTGACTCACTGCTCAGGACCTCTCCCTTCCTCTAGCTTTCCTGAGTTCAGTTCTCGTCCTCCTCAGACACTGCGTGGGTGTTACAATCTTTCTGAAATACATACAAGGAAGGAGATGTAGAATAGGGTATAAAAGTGGCACATTCAGAGGCATTGGCTATGGCGATGGAGTACACGGAATCAGCAGAGACATGGTTGGCAGAAGCAGAGATGATATGAGGTTTGCTGCCACCTTTTAAGAAAGCAGGCAGACCTGGTTCATGCAGTGCAGCAGCTAGTGTGCTAGCACAGGCCAGGATCAGAAGGCCTGGGTTTAAATTCCAGCCCCGCTATTAATTATGGAACCTGGGGAAAGTAGAGTGCACAGTTAAAACTGTGAAGCCAGAGAGACCTAGTTTAAATATTGGCTTGGACCCTTGCTAGCTGAGTGACCTTCGGCAAGTAACTTCATCCTCCTGGGCCTCAGTTTCCTCATCTGTAAAATGGGCACGGTAGTAGTACTTCCCCCAGAAGGTTGTTGTGAGGATGAGCAAGCCGAGGTATGTAAATCATCTACAACAGTGCTGGTGTCTACAAGCTCTAAATAAATATCAGCTGGTAACAATGGTAGTAAGAGGTGCCACCATATTTACCTCTCTGGGCCTCAATTTTATCATCTAAAGAAGAGAGTGGGACTGAGTGATTGTGAAAGCCACTTCCATCACTGTATGGAAGTGATTCAGAGAGATGTAAACTCCTCTGCTTAAGCCCTTCATAGGCTTCCTAATGCTCACAGAATTAAGCCTAAGCTCCTCGGAAAGAGCCTGCCTGGCTACATCCCTGACTATCTCTCCTGCCAGTCGGGGTCAACAGAATGTTCATTCACAGTACCCTCTTCTTCTGGGCCCAGGCACACACTCTCCCCGTGCCTGGACCCCTCCAAGGCTCTTCATCTGGCTAATTCCTACTTCACCTAAATTCACTTCCCCCAGGAATCCTTCCTAGTCCCTTCATCCTTACCCGTCCACTCCCACAGGTGCTGCCGTAATACCTGGTCCTGCTGCTATCAGAGTCCTCGTCACCTCGTCACTGACTGCTTTGTCTAACCCACTGTCCTCACCAAAGTAGGCAGCATAGATCATGTCTGTGTAGGTCTTCTTGGATCTCCAAAGTCTAATACCGTCCATGGCTTATGGTATACACTTAACATATTTGCCAAAGGAATGTTAAATGACACAGCATTTAGAAACTTAATACATAGAAAAAACTATACGCAGAAACAGAATAAGCTATTTTGTAAATATATTTGATTCGTAACTAGGGGTTGGGTTTCTTTATTTTAGTGAAGTGATTACATTAGAAGATTGTCAGAAAACAAAACTTAATTCATCTTACCACGGCCTTACCATCTAACTCTCACCTCCTTTTTTCTCAGAGAATGAGGAGAAGGAAGGGAGGAGGAAAAAACAAAGAAGGGACTAAATGAGGCAGGGTTGGGTCAGAAAGGGTTGACTTTGAGGACTGAGAGAAACTGAGGCTGGGACCCCGCAGGGCCCTCTGCTCCATG
>NW_007726622.1:920863-939386 GCF_000696425.1 Galeopterus variegatus | reverse complement strand
AAGAGAGCACAGCACCCACCTCGCCAGGCTTCCTATGCTCCGCCTCGTTAATCAGCACCCCAGGTCATCAGTGTGTCTCGCCTCAGGCTCACAGGTCTGGTTTTTGTATAATACACATTTCCTCCAGTTTTTATTTCATCTGTTTTTTTCACGCAGCCTTTCCATTATTTCTGAACATTTGAGTTAAAAAAAATGTAAATTACAGACGCCTGTGGATTGACGTAATGTGAAAAGAAGGCGGCTGTTTCCCCTCCCTCCAAATAGGGAACATGGTTTTTAAAACTAATAAGCCCCTTACACTTCATGGAGCCCATTTCAACCCTCTTCAATGTATTTCCAGAAGGAAAAAGCAGCAGCAGGGGAAAGTGTTTGGGGGCATGTCACGGCAAGAGGGGAATGCTCCCAGCCGGTGAAGATGGAGGCTGTCCCCTCCCTGAAGTCCCAGCTTGCAAGGGACAGGCCGTAGGGAGTCATGGAGAGGAAAGCCCACAGCATGGGGACGAGCCTCGACAGTCCTGTGGCATACCTGTGGGGAGGAGAAACTGAGTGGATGCAGGAGAGAGGAATTTCATGGTACAGGGGGCTCTGGGGGAGGCAAGAGCCTAGGCATGGAGGGAGAAATGGAAGGAATCAGTCTTGACACTGCTGCTGGGAGTGGGTGGGAGGGCATTGGCTGGAAAAGAGGATGAGGAAGTCACCTAGGAGACATCGTCAAGCTTGTCTGCCTTCTCTAAAACCAAGACTTGAACGTGGAGAAGTTTGTGGAGTTGGGGGTTACAGATGGTGAAGATCTGAAATAACTCTAGGGAGACAAGGAAAGACACAAATAAGGACTGTAATGTTTGCAAGACTCTTCTGTTGAGAACACCCACAGAGAGGAGGGTCCCATTCAGTAATCCACAGGGACAGGCAAGGATCACTTTCCTCTCCCGCAAGAGCCTGGCTGACTGTCTACTCAAGCATTGGGTCCTGTCTGCCTACAACCCTGAACCAACCCCTGGCAGAGATATAGACACATAGAAAGTATACAGCAATATTTATTGAATGAATGGATGAGCTAATTTATGAATGGATGAAGGAACAAATGGAATGAACATCTTCCAAGCAACTGTAATCCTTCTGGGAGGAAGTATGGGTGCCAGCAGAGGATACTCTCAAAAAGCAGGACTGCCTTGGACAGTTGCACAGGTACTAGGAATCCAAATAATAATTTTTACTTCCCAAACAGCTTGTCATTCAAGAAGCAAAACTTTCTCATAACACTTGAGAAGTCTCTCTCTTGCTCCTTCTCTCTCCTGGGTTCAAGAGGCTAAGATTTGAAAATTAGAAAACAAGAGACAGCAAAATCCATTAGGAAGCACTCCAGGAAGTAGCTGGAGGGAAAACCCTGTGCTTCCCCTGTGTTGATGGCTCTTGCTATTTAGAGGCTGAAACAGGTCTTTGGAGTTTCTGGATTTGTCTCCCAGAGAGATCTCCAGCAAATCAGCCAGGGCTTCCCTTCTATTCTAGACTGGTTAGAAAATAATTTCTCCAGTGCCTCCACCTCCTGATCCATTGAGGAAGTTTTAAATTTAGCAAGCTTAGCCCTTCCCTGACACACCCACATCAAAAGACACTGCTAGGGACCTCAGAGGAAATACTCCTGCACTCCTGGGATTCATGCTTCCTTCTACTTCTTTCTAGGCAGTAGCAGAGGATTGGAGGGATAGGAGATGGATCGTGTGAGCAGAAAGAACTCTCAAGTCAGCCCTCCCTCAGCTAACGCCAGAGAGATGTGGGTCAGTTGCCACCCAAGAGGCAAATGTACGTGTCTCCTGCCATTTAAACTGGCTGTGTATGTGCTGCATTCATTCATGCTACTCTGGCTTATTATTTAGAGAGCAGAAAATAAGGCCTCATAGAGCTAAAAATCTTTCAGCTAAACGTCTCTGAGCTAAAAGTAAAATCAGTTAAAAAAAATACAACTGCTTATCAACTTTATTCACCTCCTATTTGGATGTGAAAAATGCTCCGGAGGGAGATTTCCTGAGCAAAGGCCAGGATTTACTATGTATTTCCCACAAACAGGGCTCACTGGCTTGTTCTATGAGAAGTGAAACCCAGAGGACCCACCCAGCAGGCCTCACAGGCAAAAAGGAGTCTAAGCCAGATTTTAAAAGTCCACTTCAGGACTTTTTTACTGCTAGAGTGGGTTGGAGAGTTGTCAATGGGCAAGAAAATAGAACATCTGGAATGTGACTCTGTCCCCATGTTGGCTGGTATAACTCAACACGCACATCAGATCTTTTCTTGTTGTTGTTGTTGTTTTTAAATGGCCAAGATTTATCTGGCTTCTATTCATTTCTTAAGTCTAGGGTGAATATGATCGTTAAGTCCTATACTTCTACATTTGTGTAAATTAAAAGCCATATTTCACTACTGGGCAGATGGCTTGCTTGCTTTAAAGGTAAAAATGGCCAAACTAAGCACTGTAATCCAAGACACTGATTACCCAACTCACCTAGAAGACACTAAAAGAGAAAGTTCTTGTGATTTTCTTCACCAAAGCTATATCCCCTTTGTGCCTTTATAAAATCTGGTTCTGGAAAAGTTGGCGCCAAGATGCTCAAACTGAAAGTTGATTTTTGGATGAATTTAGTCAGTCATGTTTTGACTATGGCAACGGGAGGCTATTATAGGTCGTTTTTGCAGCAAGCAAATTGGTTTGTAAAACTGATATAGCCATTTTAACTCCCAAGGAGATTTGAGAAGAAAGTGAGTGAATCCTTCTGGAGACAGCAATTTCTTGCTTTTTTTGGTCAGGGGTTGACATCAGTTTTGACCATAAGGGAATGTCTTTTTCATGGAAGCCCATTCTTGGCAGTTACTCTTAAGTTAAAAGCAAGAGCAATGTAATAAACGTTTAGTAACAACCCCCCACATACTTAGATTTATTGGCTAGTTAAATCTTTAATGGTTAAAGTTAAAAACCTTTTATTTCAATGGCCTGGGGATTTGCACAGATGGAATGTTACATTTTAATATATTCAAATTGGAATGGAAAAGCCAAAGTGACCAGGACATTGACTTTCTTTCTTGAATGCTGCAAGCTGGTAGTAAGCTGACAACAGATATAGACTTGCCCTGGGGCCTCCTTCCTCAACCCAAGCCGAGCCCAGAGAAGGAAGAAGAGAGGCGGAGAAGGAAGCATGTTGCAGGGGCCAATTTGGGTTGCTCCCTTCCCACTTTCACTCTCTGGCTCTTGTTCTGCACCCAGGTCATCGAGAAATCAAGGAGTATCTACACTCTGGTTCTGCCACCATCCTGGTGGGGTCACACCCATTTGGGAACTCTCTAGTTTGGTGGCCTGGATTGGAAAGGTGGCTGACTTGATGGGGGTTGGTAATGTGATAAAGGGAAGTGGGAGGAATGGAAGATCATCAAGGCATAATGGAAGGACAGAATTTGAGATATGATGTTGGAGTGACGGAAGTAACAGGGGTGGTGCTGATGAATCTATCCAAATGCTTACTCTGTGCTAGGCCATTTCAAGTTGCTTTACATGAATCAATTCATAAATCCTCTACTGTGGTACTATTTTATTCTCCTTTTACAGATAAAGAAACTGAGATGTATAGGTTTATAGCAACTTGCCAAAGCTAGAAAGAGATGGAGACAGGCGATCTGACTAAAGAGTCTGTAATCTTGATGGAGCCTTCAAAGATGTGTGATGAGAATACCAGGGGTCTTGGAAATTAAGGGACATGAGTGTTAGAGTCATTGGTAAAGCAGACCCAGCAAGGACAGCTCCACCACTTACAGGAAACATGAAGATGAGGAAATTCTCATTCTCACGCACATCCCACGGATGCACACCATCGCTTCCTGCCAGTTCCTCATGCACTGAAACACACAGAAACACATTCTGACAAAGCTATTTTATGCACATTCATCTACTCACCTCCCAGGCACATGCTTCAGAAACACGCACACACCATGGCACCAACACTTTCCCACAGATGCACCAACATTCAGACTCACATCTTCTGGCACACACATTTATGTGTACCAAGGAGTAGACCAGATGGAGTTATCTCTTGAGGCTCCCTTGGGCCTCAGACATGTCCTTGTTTCTTAAATATTGACTGATGGCTGTCCTGCTGACAGTGGTCCATGCAGCCAAGGGTAGATCCTGAAGAATGAGGAATAAAGCATGTGGATCAGACCAACAGGAATATAAGATGATCCAATGGATCCCAGGACAAAGTAAAGATAAACAGCATCAACCACCCATCATTTCCAGTTCCCATCCTAAGAGCCCTGAGCACCTTGAGAAGGGGTAACTTAACCTTTGCTAGTGACTTTGCCAGTTCAAGGCAAAGGGTCAAACCTGGGTCCTTGGTCACCAACAGCTATCTCAGCATCCAGGATGAAGACTGCAAACAGCAGGGGTTTGGGTCATTTTTGTTAAAGGAACCTTGATTGCTGGGTCTAGGCAGAGTAGACTCGATGGAACATGCCAGCTCTCAGTGAACTTTCTAGCTCTGAAACGCTAATATTTCTCATATGGAGGCTCACAGACATTCACAGGGTTCTCAGTTTCAAGGCCATTTGGGTTTTTTATGGGGTTTGATGTCCTCTGCATAAACATAGGTTTAATAATTGACAGAGTGCCAGGCTGCCCACTTAGGCACTTGTAGGTCTGTCCTGCTGGACAGTGAGGCCACTCAGCGCAAGTCGCCAGCAAAGCCATGATGGTCTATTCCCTGCACAGAGACCTTGCCAATTGCAGGAAGTTGGGAAATAAAAGAAACTTTTCAAATAAAAAGATGTCAATTTAACAGCCAGGGACCTGGAAACAGATGTTCTTCGCCTAGACGGAGAGCCGCCCACCCGCCTGCCCACCCATCCGTCCTCCGGGTTTTCAAAGTCACTTCTTGTCAGGTGCCCTGGTTAAGAGGGAGAATTAATGAGCTGTGCTCCATTTTACAGCTGCCGTCTGATGTGGGAGCTGTGTGCGGAGCGCTCCACGGACAGGCTGGCCCGGCCCCCGGCCTTTCCTCCTGGAGCTCAGCCTGGATCAAAGCGGAGAGCAGCTCAGCTTTTATAGCAAAATGATTAAAACCACGTGGGGCTTGTTTCCTCACACGTGACCTACCGACAACGTGCAGAGCAGGGAGCAGAGGAAAGGTGAACCCAAGGGTCTCTAGGCCCAGGGAAGAGTAGTACCCAAGATCCATAGAAAATAAGCCCAGGCATGCACACACACATGCTGCTTTACACGGACTAACACGCACATGCCCTCACACACATAAACAAATGCCTTTTCCCTGCAGGTTGAAAATTAGCCCCAGAATGAGCAACCAGAGGGCCTAATTAGCCAGGTTAGCTAGTACCACATAGATAGATAGATAGATAGATAGATAGATAGATAGATAGATAGATAGATAGATAGATAGATAGATAGATAGATTCAATTACTCCTGGTCCTTGCAGAAAGTACACCTGAATTATGCTTACAAGGTAAAACCCAAATGTCCCCGCTACATCATAATTTCTCACCTATCTATAGTCTTCAGCAATTTTGTCACACCTGAAAATTGCAGCTCCCTGGTGGGAGGCAACCTCGCTCTAAATTGATTGATTTGATCAATCAATCGATCAATTGCTGGACTGGATTTAGTGTCGGGTTTCTAGCGAACAGAAAGAGACAGAGGTGATGAGATGTCACTTTGGAGATTATGTTACCAAAAGACTGTGGCTTCCTTCTTGGGCTCGCTTTCTTGCTCTGGAGGAAGCCAGCTGCCGGTTGTGAGCTGAACTAGGAGAGGCCCGTGTGGCAAAGAACCAAAAGACCTCTAGCCAACAGACTGTGGGGAATTGAATCCTGCCAACAGCCACCGGAGTGAGTATAGAAGCCAACCTCCCCCAGTCAAGCCTGGAGAGAACTGCAGCCCCAGTCCACACCTTGATTGCAGCCTTATGAGAAACCTAAGCTGTGCCTGAATTCCTGTCCCACAGAAACAGTGAGATAACAAATGTTTGCTGTTTTAAACTGTTAAGTTCTAGGGTAATTTGTTAGGCAGCTGTAGATAACTGATACACCTACCTTGGCTCCTCCTCTACACCTAACAATCACAGCTCCCTCAATCTTTTCTCCTTCCCTGAGATATCCCTATGCAGTCAGGTGGAACTCACAGCAGTCATTAGAGGCTTATACCATCAGCCCCAATGCCTCCTTTACCTCTGTGAGCTTATCCCAGCCACCCTGGGCCTCTTTGCTGTGCCTTGAACATTCCAGGTATGCACCCACCTCAGGGCCTTTGCACTTCCCCAGGGCTTGCTCTCCCACCTCCTTCACATCTTTGCTCAAAAATCACCTCTTAGCAAGTCTTTCCCAGACCACTCTGCATAAATAGGAAATCCCCTCCACCCCACCCTTGTGCTCCCTGTTTCCCTTTCCTGCTTAGTTTTTTTATAGCCTTTATCATCACCCAGCATGCTATGTATCTTATTAATTTTGTTTCTTGTTTGATCCTCCCTCCCCATACCAAAGGATGGGGACTTTGGGATTTTTGTCTGTTTTTTTCACTGCTCCATTCCCAATGTACAGAACCCTGTCTAGAACAATGTAGGCATTTGTCTTAGCCCATATAGGCTGCTATAACAAAGTTCCATAGACTGGGTGGCTTAAAACAATAGAAACTTATTTCTCATAGTTCTGGAGGATGGGAAGTCCAAGATCAGGTGTCTAGTAAGAATCCACATTCTGGTTAATGGGTGGCACCTTTTAGCTGTGTCCTCACATGATGGAAGGGGCATAGCAACTCTCTGGGGCCTCTTTTATAAGGACACTAATCCCATTCACGAGGGCTCAGCCCCCACAACCTAACCACCTCCCAAATGCCCACCTCCTAATACCGTCACCTTGGGGGTGGATTTCAACATATGAACTTGTGGGGGACACAAACATGTAGATGACAGCAGCATTCAACAAGTTTTCAAGGAATAAATTGATGAATGAAGATACAGAGCCCTCATTTTCTAAACACCTATGATCACATTCCAAGTATTTTATGTGAATTTTCACTAATCCTCATAACAACTCTACAAGGTTGGCCTCACTGTTTCTCATTTTACAGAATTCAAAACCTGAGATTAGAGGATGCTACGTTATTCAAGGTCCCACAGCTAGTATAAGGGAGTGCTGGGATTTGAGCCTTCTACATTCTTTTCTCTGTGCTTTTTCCACTGCACTGGATCACTCTTTACATTTAACAAGATGATGATCTCATCTAACCTTCAAAATAACACTGTGAAGGAGGAATTACAATTATCATCTCCATTTTGACAGAGATGAGAATCAAAGCTCAGAGAGGTGAAGGCATTTGCCCTGGTAGACACAGCTGGCGAACAGCAGAACCAGCATTTCCTTGGTTCATTCAAAAGACATTTGCAGAGCAGCTCTTGGGTGCCAGACACCAGGACTAACAGGATGTGGCCCCCGTCAAGTCCTCTGGTTCTCCACTCTCTGCAAGTCATTCAGGCTGCACGTTGGCCACTGCTGTGTGCTGAGTACTCATTAAGGGTAAATGTGGATTCTTGGAAATGTTAACTTGTGTCAGCCAGACATAGCCTGAGAGGAGCAGATCTGAAGAAAGATTCGCAAGTGAAGGAAAGAGAAGGGGCTTTTTAAAGATGGAGCCAGAAGATACAGTAAGCAAGAGAAAGTTGAGGTATGAGAGCTTTTAAAGTTCTTTTTATCCACATTTCTCACTCCTATCCCCCCATTGACAATGGTCTCGATGTGTTTGATGTTTATCTTTTTTGTGCTTTTGCAAAGTGCTTTTTTCTCTTTCATGCATATGTATTTTTAATTTATGCAACTTATATTAAGTTGTATATATCCTTCTATTTATTACTTTTCCACCCAGCACTGTGTTTCAAAGATTCATGCTTGTTACTGCATGTACCTCTAATTTGCTGCTTCCAACTGTTATATAATGTGGTGCATAGTTACCATTTCGTACCCATCCGCTCCCCCAGGGATGATACCCAGACATTTCCACAACTGCCACCACAATGCTCGGATGCACATCCTTGCCATATCCTCTCATGGGCCTGAGTGAGTAGGACTGCTGGCTCACAGGGTACAAATAGTCTCACTTCAGTAGTGCCTGCTTACTCTACTCCCTGAGACACTCCCAGGAGCAGAGCATGAGCATCCTACACCCTCAATCCCTGCAAGCACTGGTTGTTATCCTGCTTTCTAATTCCCGCCAGTCCAATAGATGTAAGGTGATGTCATTGTTTCTTTAATTTGCATGTCTCTGATGATTAATGAGTTGGAGCAACTCTTCATAATTTGTTGGCCTTTTAGGTTCTCTTGAGTAAGCTAATCAGATTTAAAGTGGAAGAGGGAAGATCAGTTCACTTAACTAACCTGGATTCCTAGGACACTGGGGATGTGTGGGAGGTCCCCAGGCATAGGAACTAGGGGTGCTCAAGCAACACTTCCAAGTGGAAAAGGCTTCAAAGGGAACACTTGGATCTGAACTGAGGGAGTTTTCCTCAAAAACTATCTTCTTATTTCCCCCAAAATACATGACAGAATGTGGGAAACAGGATAACACAGAAGGGAAAAAAAGTTGGCAAGGAAAACAGGAACTAGATTCACCCGGTCAAAACATGTTTCCTGAAAACATAAATAAATTGGATTATATTAAAAAGAAGAATTTCTATTCTTCAAAAGACACAATTCAGAGGCAATCCACAGTGTAGGAGGGGATATTTGCAATAATATATACACATACACACACAAATACGTACAGTATATGTCAAAGGACTCAGGTCCAAAATATATGAAAAACTTCCACGAATCAATAAGAAAAAATAAACTACTCAACAAAAATATGGGCATAAGACTTGAATAAGTACTTTATAAAAGAGGATATACAAATGGCCAATAACCATATGAAAATGTGTTCAACTTCTTTAGCAATCAGATGTACAAATGGAAACATTAGTGAGATACCACTACATACCCACCAGAATGGCTGAAATGAAAAAGACAGAGAACAGCAAATGCTGGGTGGAATGTAAGTTCGTACATCCTCTTTGTGAAACTATTCGGCAATATCTTCTAAAGCTGCTCATATGCATACCCTTTGACCCAACAACTTCATCCTAGGAATATATCCAACAGAAATGTGTTCACTAAAAAAAAAGGAGCAAGAGTGTTCATAGCAGCACTATTCATAACATACAAAAACTGGAAACTACCCAAAGACCCATCAACAACAGCATGGATAAATAACTGTGGTATATTCACATGATGAAATACTATGCAGCAGTGAAAATGAAGGAATGCCTACTTATACAACAATATAAATGAATTCCATAAACATGACATTGAGCAGAAAGTAGCCAGATGCAAAACAGTACATATTATATTTCTTGACATACATTTGTATAAAGTACAAAAACAGGTGGAACTAATCTATAACAAAGTCAAGACAGTGATTACCCTTGAGCAGGTACCAACCGGGAAGAGCACGGGAGGGGGAGAAATGTTCTCTTCCTTATCAGGGTGCTGGTTACATAGGTGTGTTCACTTTGTGAAATTTCATGGAGGTATATTCTTATGATTTATAAACTTTTCTGTATATAGGTTACATTTTAATAAAACATTTAAAAAATAGTGCATGGGTACCTATTGTCTAGCACCAGCTCCATAGTGCCAAATTCAGGGTAGGAGACAGCCCCAAGGAGGGGGAGAGCTAGCTGGCTGTGAAATTGTCCCCCACATACAAGAACAGAGGCTCACCCTGCCTTGCTTTGCAAGTGGAGTATGAGAGGACACAGCTAATATGTGCCTCATGAGATCTCAGAGGAGGCAAGACAGGAGTGTCTTAAACGTGGGTAGAGTTTTATTAATAACCAGGTACTCTCATGTATTTTGTCCTATTCATCCCCTTTGCAGCTGAATGACTGAGATCTCTCAAGGCAGTGCGACTTGCCTAACTCCACACGGCCAGCAAATCTCAGAGCTAGCTCTAGTTCCCAGGTCTCCTAGTCCAGGGATCTTTCTCTCAGGGCACACTGCCAGCTCTACCTGGGCTAGAGCAATCAGAGGAGCCTCCACAGGGGAGGAACAGATCACAGTGAATGTTGAAGGATGGAGACGATTCACAAGGGCGGACAATGGAGGAAGCCAGAACATATGCTATGGCAAAGAAACGCGGGGACCAGGAGCTCACCCGTTTACTGGGACCTCAACTCCCGGAGGAGGAGCTGTCGGAGGTGTTCTCGGGAGACAGGCAGAAAGAATGGCTGGGGGAGCCGTCTGGACTTGCTATCTTGCCCCTTCTAGAAAGCCTTCGAAGTCTCTCCTCCCAACAGCTCTCTCTGCCCCCAGATTTATTTTGCTTTCTTTCGCTAAATCAAACTTTATCAGACAGTTTTACTGTCAGCCGTTAAACCAAAATGTGTTTGTGCAACAGTAAACACCTTGTTACTGCAGGGAAGGATTACATAAACAACGGCGGCGGGGCGAGGCCCGACTCACTGTACCCAGGAGCCACGTGGCCCTCGGTGGGGAATGGGGGAGGGCAAGCGGAGGGCGAGGGGACAGGCCACACTCTGGCCTGGGGCTTCTGCTCTCACTGAAATGGAACGACTGGCAGGCATTCCTCCAGTCAGAAGAGCCGTGTCCTCTAGAGTCTCAGATGGGCACACGAGACCCTCAGACCCTCGACAGAGCCCTAGAGGAGGGGGCATCAGGGAGAATGGGAGGTGCAGGGGCAGCCGGGGAAGGCAACGAGGCAGGCGATGGGAGTGGTCAGGTTTGGATTAGAATCTGGTGAGATGACAGCAGGTTAGGGGGCAAAATAGGAGTGGAAAAAGGTGAAGGCTGCACGGAGTAAAGAGAGAAGAGGGTTAGCATCCTTGAGGGGACAAGCAGGGAAGGAAGAACGTGGCAGTGGGCTGACTGACTGATCCTGAATCACCGGCCAAGGGGTGGAGAGATTGGGGCCCCTTTTGGGGTTGGTGGGGCCTGGAGGTTTATACTGTCTTGGAATGCATGGCTGATAGAGGCGTTGGGGTGTCTCCTCAGATGCAGGACCATGCTCAGAGTAACCAAGCTAGACCACCCCTCTCACTGGGCCTGCCCAAGATCTCAAGGGCTCCTCTCAGGGCTCACCTCTCCCCCTACTTACCCATGCTCCAGACACTCTAGTCAGGGCTGCTTGCTGAGCCAGAGAGCCATGGGATATAAGCTGTCTAGGAGGACTTGAAAGATGGGCTCTGAGGCTCAAAGCACTGTGCAGAACAGAGGGGACAGCCAGAGAAGTGAACAGACAGGATAAAAGTTTGCCCCTGCTGGGCACCAGGCCCTGTGCTAGGAGCTTCTGCACCACAGACGCTGTTTCATTTTGAGTCTCATGCTCACATTTTGAAATAGAAATCATTATCCCCATATTCCACACTGCCTGTTCATATCGATCATCTTATCTCTCCCACACTACTATTACTCATAACGGTTATCATATTATTGAGCATTGACTATACGGCACTCTGGCTATATTATTTCATTTAATTCTCACATCCAGCTTATGAGGCAGATACTCTTATTATTCCCTTTATAAATGGGGAAACCAAGACTCAGAAAAGGTTAAGTTACTTGGCTGGGGTCACACAGCTAGTAAATGGCTGAGCCAGAATTAAAGCTCATATTGTTCTAATGCCAAATCGTATGTTCTTCGGTCTGAGTATGTACTAAGGAAAGGGTCTGGAGGAAGGGGTAGGGACTTTGGAGGCGGGGGAAGTGAAAGGGGTGGCCCACGCACAGAAGGGTTTTCCCTGGACACAGGGCATGAAGAAGAGAGAGGATGGCAATCAACCTCACTCATGGTCCAAAGGAGTGGGGTTTTCCTGGGCTGCCATGACCCCAAAGCCATTCCTCAAACAGTAGGATGTACCCTCCAGAGCTCCCACCATTGGCCATTCCAGGCTAAGAGTCTGTAGGGCACCAGCCCCAGCTTCCTGAAGTCCTGGCCTGTGGCATTCTAATCCTGTAGAGTGTCTGCCTCTTTTCTCCAATGGCTGGATCCCAAGCATCCCTTCAGCCCTGCCATTAGCCTTCCAAGCTACCCCCCAGGCACTTCACCACCCCATCACCACCCCTTCCCCCCAGTCTCTCTACCACAAACTGACCCCATCAGCCAGCCACAGCCCTGGAGCCTGAGGCCACACACAGAGGCCTTACACTTGAGGTTAGTGTGACCTCAGAGCCTTAGATCACTGGGGCTGCAAATCCTCAGGTCACCACAATCTTTCTGCTCAGGTCCTGAGCAACACAGGCCATTGACTTTACTGACAATGTAGTCCCTTCTGAGGAGACCAGGGAATCAAGCAAGCTTGGATCCTGGGGTCTGGACCAGGCTCCAGGGCCACAAATCTCTGGACTCCATTTAACAGAATCACATGATAGGATTTGAGACAACAGGTCCAGGGTCCTGTGCTAAGAGGGGCCTGCCCATGCTTGGTTTAATGCTCTGTTGTCATGGTCTTGAAGTACTTAATTTTTTTTTTTTTTTTTACACAGAGCCCTGCATTTTTATTTTATACTGGGCCTTGCAAACTGTGTAGTCAGTCCTGCTCAATAGCACTGCTGTTCCTACGGCCTGGACTCTCTTCTTGGGTCCCCAGGGCCAATTCCAGATCTCGGAGTCCTGGGGTGGGCAGAAGCCCTCTCTGGCACCTCCAACCCCAGCACCTGAGCTGAACACTGCTGGCCCAGAGGGCAAGTCAGGGCTGACCCCGGGAAGGGCACAGTAAGACTATTCTCTGGATCCCCGGCTTCTAGGATTCTGGGGACAAGGAAGGGGAGGAAAGAGGTTAGTTTAGGGAAGAGGGTGGAAGGGAAAAGAGGTGGACTTCCAGGATCTGCAGTCAGAGAAGCCAGGAAAATGAAGTAATCAAGGATTGAGGAGAGACCCCACTCAGCTCATCCCCAGGGTCCCTGGAATCACAGCAACATGGCCTGCTGCAGGCACAGAGGCAGTATATCCCAGGGGTTCAAATCCTGCTCTGTCACTCAGTAGTGTGATCTTGCTTCACAAAAACTGTGTTTCCTCATTTGTAAAATAAAAATATTGCCTACTGTGCAGGATGAAAATTAGAGACGATGTAAGTAAAGAACTCCTCTTCAGATGCCTGCCCCATGCGAGGCATTGTGCTAGACACAAGTCCCTGGGGAGGCCTTATTTAATTCTCAGTGTCAACCTCTGCAGTGGAGATTGAGAGTGGACCCTGCCTGAGGTGGGAGAACAGGTGAGAAGTAGAGCTGAGGTTTGAATCTCATTCTGTGGTGTTCTGAGCCTCTGGGAGCCACTGCCCCACCCTGTCAGGCAGCATGGTACCGAGCTGGGGACGTGTGTGCAGGTTTAGTCATACAGGCTGCAGGGATTTGTCGGTGAGAAAAGGATTCTAAGAGTAGACAACATCAAGGAAGTTCTTTCACGAGCTATCATTTAAAATTCCTCTTTTGGAAAAAAAAAATTCTTTTTCTAAATGGAAAAGTATAATTAGAGACCAACTACGCCGTCTCCCTGGAGCCTTGCCCCTCCTCTCCACTATCGGCCACCCAGCCTGAGATGAAATTGAACTGAGGCCGCCATGATGTCTGGAGTGAAGGATGCTGGGATGCCTGCCAGCGACCCAGGCTCTCCTATAAACCATTGCTCTTACTGGCTTTTTTCTATTATTTTATGGGAGTATAACTCCCATACTGAAGGTGCACAAATTAAGTATGTAGCTTGATAAATTTTCAGAACCAAACATACCCATGTAACCAACCTCAAAAAGCAGGACATTCCCAGTATTCCAGAAGCCCCAAAGCTGCTCCCTTCAAGTAACTACCCCCCCAACCCCAAGGGACTGACTTCAGCACCATCGATTAGTTTTACCTGTTTTAAAACTTTATGTAAATGGAATTAAAGGGTATGTACTCTTGTGTCTGGACTTTTTGTTCAACATTATATCTTTGCTCAATATTATGTCACAAATATAGGGAGTCATCTATATTTTTTCCATATGCATGATTGCTGTATAGTATTCCTTTGTGCGAATATGCCACAAGTTACCTATTCTAGGTATTTGAGTAGTTTCCAATCACTTACAGCTTTTCAGCGTTTTGTACAAAGTCAGATTATGCTTCGCTACTGATGGACTTTTTAAACAAGGTTCGTGAAGATTTCTCTTCTCTGAAGCTAAGCCATCACAATCAATTGGTGTGATATTTTCATCTCCAAGGAAGTCCTAGAGAAACATGACTTAAAGAAGCCACTTTGAACAAATACATGGGTGAATTCCAAAGGCATCTGTCTTAGTCCTTGTGGGCTGCTATAACAAAATACCATATTGGATAACTTATAAATAACAGAAATTTATTTCTCACAGTTCTGGAAGCTGGGAAGTCCAAGATCAAGGCATCAGCAGATTTGGTGTTTAGTGAGGGCCCACCTTCTGGTTCATAGAAGGTGCCTTCTAGCTGTGTCTTCACGTGGTAGAAAGGGCATAGCAGCTCTCCGGGGCCTCTTTTATAAGAGCACTCATCCCATTCATGAAGGCTTTACCTCAATGACCTAATCACCCCCTAAAGGCCCCACCTCCTAATAGCATCACCTCAGGGGTTATGATTTCAGCATACAAATTTTGGGAGAACACAAACATTCATAGTCCATAGTCTCCCAGTGAGTCTTCTTTTAGAGCCAATTATAGTTTCAAGAAATTGTTGGAGATTTCACGTTAGCAAATGACTTTATGAGAAAGCAGAACAAAAGAGCATTATACCAAAAAGGTTTGCATAAAATGTCTGTCAGGCAGAAGCAGAGGTAGGAAGACCCTTTCAGTTGGCAAATGCTTGTCATTTTTTTTCTAAAAATATTGGAGACACAAATGCAACTTAAACGGCTAAAACAATTTTCCTCCCTTATATTGTAGTCAAGAGAAGAGGGGAAAAGAGTAAGCGACAAACATAACCATAATAAATTAGTAATTTCCCTTGCAATGAATTTCTCAGTTGCCATAATGGGAGTAGTTATATTACTGAAAATGCCTTAAAACTCATCAAACCCAAAGTACCAGTGATGCTTTAATGGTTACTCCAGATTTGTTTTTTAATTAACTTTCTACTATGGGAGCTGACATTTTTTATTGATTCTGTTCTCTCCTTTTAAAAGTTGAACATATTATTGTGATTGTCACAATATGTTTCTTTTTTTTATTTATTTGGGGTTTTTTTAGCTCCCACTTACGAGTAAGGATATACAGTGTTTCTCTTTATGTGCCTGGCTTATTTCATTTAATATAATTTTGTCCAAGTCCATCCATGTTGCTGCAAATAGCAGGATCTCATTCTTTTTTATAGCAGAGTAATATTCCATCATAATTATACCACATTTTCTTTACCCAGTCATCCAACGATGGACATTTAAGTTGGTTCCCACTCTGGACTATTGTAAATAGAGCTGCAATAAACATAGGAGTGCAGGTATCCCTTTGACATGATGATTTCCATTCCTCTGGGTATATACCTATCAGCAGGATTGCTAGATCAAATGGTAGTTCTATCTGTAGTTGTTTGAGGAACCTCCATATTGTTTTCCATAATGGCTGCACCAATCTATAGTCCCACCAGCAGTGTAAGAGAGCTTCCCTTTCTCTGCATCCTTGGTAGCATTTGTTATTCTCTGTCCTTTTGATAATAGCCAGTCTAACTGGGGTGAGATTATACCTCAATGTGGTTTTGATTTGCATTTCCCTGATGCTGAGTGATGTTGAGCATTTTTTAATATGTCTGTTGGCCATTTGTATACCTTCTTTTGAGAAATGCCTATTCAAGGGGCTGACGTTTTTTAATTGCTAAAGAGATGCACTGAGAACACGGAAAACAATGGTCACAAATTTCACTGGAGCCACTCGGGTGAAAAGTTCTCCTGACAGAGTTCTTGCCAGGAAGAGAAGAAGATGGTGGTGTTGCTACTTCTACCATGTCCTAGCTGTGTTACCTGTGCCCAAGTCACTTCACTTCTCTGAGCTCAGTTTTCTCATCAGTAAAATGAGAACAATAATGACCACCTGCTAGGGTTTTGCATGGACTGAATGGTTTAATACATGTGAAAAGCTTTTAGCCGAGAGCCTGGCCAATAGTAGATGCTCACTGTCAGTATGGACGGCAGTAGCAGAGGGAAGAAGAGGAAGTTCCATTTATAAAGCAATATTTTAAGTAAAAGTTAATCAAATATCACCACTATGTCATTGTACTTGTCATCTCCTATGTTGATGAGATTCCAATAAGGACATTCAATCCCAGGGAGGACTACAAATCCTTCCAGGAAAAAATATTAAAAAACAAATTGATGTAGAAAACGACCGCTATTTTGGTTTGTCACTTAACTTTCTAACCATCCAACCATCCATTCAACAAATATTTATTGAATATCCCAGATGGTCCTTGCTCTCAGTCTAAGTTGTGTTGAAAAGCAACAAACAAGAAAATAAGCAATAAATATGATTATAAAGGATAACAAATTGTGATAGTTTCTATGAAGAAAAGAATCAGGGTGCAACAAGAGACAATAATGGAAGGAACTGTTAGATAAAACTGCTGGAAAGGTCTCATTTAAGACGACATTTAAAGTAAAATAAGAGGGTTGAGCAGAGCCAACCAAGCAAAGAATGAGGGGAAAGTGTCCCAAATAGATGGAAGAGAATTCAGGAAAGATCTAAAGGAAGCCAGGGTGGCTGGAACACAGAGATGGAGAAAAAGCAGGAGGAGAGATGAGGCTGGACCTGAGATCAGATTACACAGGACCTTGTAAACCATGGTGAGGAGCTTGGATGTTCTCTTACCTGTGACTATGCACCAATTTCTACATTTTTAAAAGAAAATAAAATTCTCGGGCCAGCCCGGTGGCGCACTGGATAGTGCGCTGCTTGGGAAGCATGGCGGCGCTCCCGCCCGAGGGTTCGGATCCCACATACAGACCGGTTCCCGCTCACTGGCTGAGCGAGGCGCGGGAGCGATGCCGAGGGTTGCGATCCCGTTGCCGGTCCCCGGTCCGGTGCGGGGGCAACACTGAGGGTTGCGATCTGTTGCCGGACACGGAAAAAGACAAAAGACAAAAAAAAAAAAAGAAAAGAAAAGAAAATTCTCGAATACATCTTCAAATTAGAATATTAGGCAAAAATACATTTTTCCCTCATTTTTCAAACCAATGTGATCTTTCAAGTGTAAATTCAAAGCAGTATTCTCGCAAGCTTGCCGCAGAGGACCTGGGCCACTTTTTCATTTTCTCTGTTTAATTAAAAATATCCAAGATGTTACCATTGGGGGAAACTGAGTAATGGGTACATGAGCACTTGTACATTTTTCTGCCTGTGACTCTATAATTATTTCAAAATTTAAAAGTTTAAAAACAATAACATTAAGTTGGTAAATAGTCCTGTCAACATGGAGTTCAATTCATGTCACCCTGTCTTTCAGTATCATCTGAGTGATCAGATGGCATTTTGAAGACATGAAAGCCGGAAAACCACTCCTTTCCATAAATTTGTTATCATTTCAGAGGGCAATACAGAAACATAGCCCTCCAAAAAATGATTTCGAATTACAGACATTTGCAGCCATTTAAGACTTAGAATTTGCAAAACATCTACTTTTCTTCCATTTGAATCCTTTTCTGGGGTGGGGGGGAGTCTTGGAAACTTTTCTCCCCAAAAGAATCATATTGAAATGGCTTAGCATTCTGTGCACATTTTTGGTTCTATTTACATCTTTGAGTAGATTTTTTTCTTCTATAACTATGATCAAAACGCAAGTATGGAATTGTGTTAACAAACATACATTAAGGCAGTCTGAGTTTGCAATCAACAGGGAAAAAAATCTCTCAATATTGAAAATTTGCCACTGGGTATGCAAGTGGAAAGAAATGGGTAAAAGTGGGGACCTAAGACTCCAACAGCCTGGGTTTGACTCCAGCTCTCTCACTTATTATGTGACCTTGGGCAAATTAACTAACCTCTCTGTGCCTCAGTTCTATCATCTGTAAAATCCATATAATAATAATAACCTGTATCACTGGTTATTGTGAAGATTAAATGAGATAGTGCATGTAAAGGACTTAGCAGAACGCTCTCTGTTATTGTTCTCTAAGAGCCTAGAAAGTATTCTCTAGGGCCGGCCCCGTGGCTCACTCGGGAGAGTGCAGCACTGGTAGCGCCAAGGCTGTGGGTTCGGATCCTATATAGGGTTGGCCGGTGCACTCACTGGCTGAGCATGGCACGGACACCACCATGCCGGGGGTCGCGATCCCCTTACCGGTCTTAAAAAAAAAAAAAAGTATTCTCTATTTCTAATAAGTCGAATTCACCAAAAGCCTGCTTGGAGAGCCCAGAATCAGAACAAAGGGCCCTTGTGGACAGCTCCCTTTAGCCTGGGAGACATCAGCGAACTGTCCCTTGTCCCACACAACAGTGA
>NW_007726622.1:916315-919905 GCF_000696425.1 Galeopterus variegatus | reverse complement strand
CGGTGGCGCACTGGATAGTGCGCTGCTTGGGAAGCATGGCGGCGCTCCCGCCCGAGGGTTCGGATCCCACATACAGACCGGTTCCCGCTCACTGGCTGAGCGAGGCGCGGGAGCGATGCCGAGGGTTGCGATCCCGTTGCCGGTCCCCGGTCCGGTGCGGGGGCAACACTGAGGGTTGCGATCTGTTGCCGGACACGGAAAAAGACAAAAGACAAAAAAAAAAAAAGAAAAGAAAAGAAAATTCTCGAATACATCTTCAAATTAGAATATTAGGCAAAAATACATTTTTCCCTCATTTTTCAAACCAATGTGATCTTTCAAGTGTAAATTCAAAGCAGTATTCTCGCAAGCTTGCCGCAGAGGACCTGGGCCACTTTTTCATTTTCTCTGTTTAATTAAAAATATCCAAGATGTTACCATTGGGGGAAACTGAGTAATGGGTACATGAGCACTTGTACATTTTTCTGCCTGTGACTCTATAATTATTTCAAAATTTAAAAGTTTAAAAACAATAACATTAAGTTGGTAAATAGTCCTGTCAACATGGAGTTCAATTCATGTCACCCTGTCTTTCAGTATCATCTGAGTGATCAGATGGCATTTTGAAGACATGAAAGCCGGAAAACCACTCCTTTCCATAAATTTGTTATCATTTCAGAGGGCAATACAGAAACATAGCCCTCCAAAAAATGATTTCGAATTACAGACATTTGCAGCCATTTAAGACTTAGAATTTGCAAAACATCTACTTTTCTTCCATTTGAATCCTTTTCTGGGGTGGGGGGGAGTCTTGGAAACTTTTCTCCCCAAAAGAATCATATTGAAATGGCTTAGCATTCTGTGCACATTTTTGGTTCTATTTACATCTTTGAGTAGATTTTTTTCTTCTATAACTATGATCAAAACGCAAGTATGGAATTGTGTTAACAAACATACATTAAGGCAGTCTGAGTTTGCAATCAACAGGGAAAAAAATCTCTCAATATTGAAAATTTGCCACTGGGTATGCAAGTGGAAAGAAATGGGTAAAAGTGGGGACCTAAGACTCCAACAGCCTGGGTTTGACTCCAGCTCTCTCACTTATTATGTGACCTTGGGCAAATTAACTAACCTCTCTGTGCCTCAGTTCTATCATCTGTAAAATCCATATAATAATAATAACCTGTATCACTGGTTATTGTGAAGATTAAATGAGATAGTGCATGTAAAGGACTTAGCAGAACGCTCTCTGTTATTGTTCTCTAAGAGCCTAGAAAGTATTCTCTAGGGCCGGCCCCGTGGCTCACTCGGGAGAGTGCAGCACTGGTAGCGCCAAGGCTGTGGGTTCGGATCCTATATAGGGTTGGCCGGTGCACTCACTGGCTGAGCATGGCACGGACACCACCATGCCGGGGGTCGCGATCCCCTTACCGGTCTTAAAAAAAAAAAAAAAGAAAAAAAAAGGGCCGGCTTAGGGAGGGCAGGTCAGCCATCTCTGTTTGGCGTGGCTACCCGCTGGGACGTGCTATTTGCTTACCTCGACACGGGGCACCGATCCCCTTACCGGTCTTAAAAAAAAAAAAAAAAGTATTCTCTATTTCTAATAAGTCGAATTCACCAAAAGCCTGCTTGGAGAGCCCAGAATCAGAACAAAGGGCCCTTGTGGACAGCTCCCTTTAGCCTGGGAGACATCAGCGAACTGTCCCTTGTCCCACACAACAGTGAACACTCTCTGATCACCAGGCTCCTCTTGCTCTTTGTCCTACATTCCCCTCTCTGGGGCCAGGCTGGAGAAGCTTCTCACATCTTGCTTCTCTGAACCGCTTTTCCATGTGAAGCACCTCCTGTCTGTCGGCCCATTTTTTCCTTTCTGTTTAAAGGGCAGTGTCTTCCTACAGTCCTAGTAGACATCATGTCTCCACCCCACCCCCACCCAGCTCGGTGTTGATTCAATTAGAACCACTCTCCAGGCTTCAGCTGGGGCGCCCGAGGTCAGAGCCCATGTGCAGAAATCACATTAGCTTCCCTATGAATCACAACCCATCATTCCATATTGGTGTCAGCAAGATTTAAATCTTTCAATAAGAGCTACACATGCATTGTACAATTTATAGTTCCTTTTTCTTTTTTTTTTTTAGTTTAGAGCACATGTAATTTTATTTTCATTTCCATTACTTTATTTGCCTATCACAATGGAAACTACATGTGTTTGCATATTTTTTCACATGACAGGTAAGCCTGCTGAGGCAGCCCATGTTAACTCCTTTTGACCTCAGTTTTCTTGCTTAGCTGAAAGTTGACCACTGGAGTTCTGACCAACATGTTTTTAAATGCTGGCTTTGGAAATCTCCTGGCCTGGGTATTGATGGTTGACTTAACATTTCCCCTCCAATTTCCAAAAGCACCTTCTATTCAATATGTCTAAGGCCAAACTCATAATCTCACCCCTCAAACTAGGTCTTCTTCCAGAGTAGCTTCATCTGAAGGATGGCACCTCCATCCACACATCTGAACAGGCCTGAAACCTAGAGGTCATTCTTGACACCTTCTCTTCCTTGCCTGCCATATGCAACCCATCTTCAAGATTTTAGCTCTTGAACATCTCCAGAATCCATCCACTTCTCTCCATCTTCAATGCCTCAATCCTTGTCCAAGCCACCCTTGGTTTCTGAACTAGACTATAACAATAGCCTCCTGACTGGTCTCCCTACATTCCTTCCTGGCACCTTGGTGGCCCATTCTTTTATTGACCACTATTGGTAAAGAAAGCATGTTCTTTTCAACTGGAAAAACCAGAGCCCCCCTCACACTCCCAACGATCTCTACCTCCTAATGTAACCTGCTGCATCAGTCTTTGCTGCAAAGTCAGCTAAATGAGAAGTGCTTCCTTCCCCCACCCCTGAATAAAAAAATAAAGAGATCTTCTTTGGATGTACTTAATGCCCACTAAAATTTTGCATGAAAATCAGGAATATCTCATGTTTAAATATTTACCAAAATGAATAAATCTTAAGTCTTAAATAGAAAAAAGAAAGAAAGAAATCATGTTTCTGCTCCAAATTGTCTAGCTGTGGTTTCTAACCTTGTTGCATAGGCATCCTCGCTAAAATGCAGTACCCACCTGTGGTGACTCTAATTCATCAGGTTTTGAGTGGGATTCCAGGTTCTGCATATTGAATAGGCACCCTAAAATGATTCTGATGCAGCTAGTCTGTGAACTAGCATTTGAAGATCATTGACTTCAGCTCACCAGCACCATACATGGTCCATTTTAGAGACGGGCAAACATGTTTCCCATGTGAATCAAGGAATGAGTGCCAATCTGACAAATACTGATTGAGCCCTCACTATGTGCCAGACTGTTCAGACACTAGGGACACAGTAGTGAATAAAACAAAACTCCTGTCTTCCTGGAGCTTACATTCCAGTGGTAGGAGACAAAACAAAAAATGAAATAGAAGATAAGGAATGTTAAAAAGCAATGAGTGCTACAGAGAAAAATAAAGCAAGTTGAAGGGTGGAGGATAGAGCTTTGGAGGGAGAGGCAGGTTTTAGCCTAAAATAGGATGCACAGGAGAGACCTCACTGGGATAGTGGCAACTGAGTAAAGA
>NW_007726622.1:914168-916091 GCF_000696425.1 Galeopterus variegatus | reverse complement strand
CCATTTTAGAGACGGGCAAACATGTTTCCCATGTGAATCAAGGAATGAGTGCCAATCTGACAAATACTGATTGAGCCCTCACTATGTGCCAGACTGTTCAGACACTAGGGACACAGTAGTGAATAAAACAAAACTCCTGTCTTCCTGGAGCTTACATTCCAGTGGTAGGAGACAAAACAAAAAATGAAATAGAAGATAAGGAATGTTAAAAAGCAATGAGTGCTACAGAGAAAAATAAAGCAAGTTGAAGGGTGGAGGATAGAGCTTTGGAGGGAGAGGCAGGTTTTAGCCTAAAATAGGATGCACAGGAGAGACCTCACTGGGATAGTGGCAACTGAGTAAAGACTTGAAGGACCGGAGAGTGAGCCATGCAGTTAACTGGAAGAAGGGCTTTCCTAGATGGACTCTCACAGGAGCAAGCAAACTTTGCTATTCCAGCATTCTTCAAAAGAAAAATATATTCTGCAGATCCCATGTTCGTGCTAGTCCTCAATTCCAAACTGGAGAAGAAATCCCCTACAAGAAGTGGCATTTCCCACCCCATTGTCATTGCTCAGATTTTCCCTCTGCCTGAAAACCTGCTCTGGACCCCTCAGCTTTGAAGCTTTACTAACTCACCCTTTTATGCTCCACCCTCTCTGGGCATCCTCCTGCTCGGGCACCTGGGGACAGCATTGTGTTTTCTGGTTTACACGCTTGTCTCCCCCATCCCCAAATCACACTTCAAGTTGTTTGTCTTCTTCTCATCTATTATCGTATCCTTAGTAAATAGGATATTGGGCAAGAGTTCGTTCTTAATAAGCATTAAGTGCAGAAAAGAAAGAGTGAGGAAGGAAAGAAGAAGGGAAGGGAGAAAGGGAGGGAGGGAGGGAAGGGAGATGGAAGGAGAGAAGGGAGACCTAACTTCGTGTCAAATGCAAGGTTAGGTTTTACACAGTGGAAGACCTGCAAACCCAGGACTCCTGCCAGCCAGTCCCGTGGAAAGTAACACCCCCATTCTTCTCCCACCCCTCGATAGTCCTTGTGGAATTGCCTGCAGGTGCCGGTGAGTGATCATAGACATGGTAATAATATAATCATCTCCATAAGCAGGCCTCTCTTCTGGCTCCCCCAGACCGTCCTTCCTCCTCCCTTTTTTTAACTTACTTTCCTCTCGCTCTTCTCAGCAGGGGTAGAAAGAGGGCCGGGGCTTCAGAGCCTCCACAATCTCCTCAGGAGCTCAGGGGCTCTTCTACAAAGCTCTACCCAGAGCAAAGGAGATGAGGTTGAGAATCCTCTTAGGGAATTTGGGGAGGGTAGCTGGACTTGGAACTGGATTGAACAGGAATCTAAAATTGGGAGGTTTCTAAGGGAGGCAGGTCTCCTGAGTTGGCCACAAAAAGACCTAGGGCCACCTGGCCCTCTGGTGCTGCCAGAGTAGGATCTTGCAAGGCCACCAGCTGGCCATGTTGTGCAGCTCCAAGAGAGCCGTTCCTTCCAGGCTACAAGACGGCTCTTTTTCCACTGGATCAGCAGGCCTGAGAGGAAGTGTATTTGGTCCCCACGTCCACAGGACTCTCTCTTGTCCATCACACAGAGACCCCTTCTGTACAGCAGATATCTATCCTCCTTCACCCCATCCTCATACTACATGACTCCCAAGCCCAAGAAAACCTCCCTTCCATTGGATTTTTCCACCACCTGAAGAGGAAAGTTTTACTACAGGGAGGTGGGATTAGGGTACAAGGCCTTGGGTTGAGGGAGAAATTTTGCAAAAAGTGTAAAATGGACAGAGGTAAGGGGTCCAGCTTGAGCCCAGGCAGGGCCTCCAATTCTGGAAGCTCTAGAGAAACTTGACACCAAGACCAGGTCCGGAGCCAGGGCAGAGGAGGGAGTAAACCATCTTCCTGGAGCAGGAAGTGAGGGAGAGAGAGAGAGAGAGAG
>NW_007726622.1:895802-913632 GCF_000696425.1 Galeopterus variegatus | reverse complement strand
GAGAGAGAGAGAGAGAGAGCTGCGAAGCACTCTGTTTTCTTTGGCCTCCTCCAGCCCTGGAGGGAACTGGAGAGAGGGAGAGAGACCGGAGGGAGGAGGATGGGGCTGGCAGGGGGATCCGGCTTTTGTGTCCTACCCTCCCCCTGGAGATTGAAGCCGGAGGAGGGGGTGGGGACTGGAGGGGACACCCAGGCCAGGCCAAGGTCTCTGCCTGCTGCTCCCTGCAGAGAAAGGGAGCAGCTAGAGACACAGAGTCCTGGAATCAGAGGCCAGTCCAGTGAGTGTGGAGTGTGGTGGGGGAGGGCAGGCTGGAGGTGGAGGCACGAAGGATTAGGTGTAGGAGGAAAGGGATTAGCCTGTAAGCAGAACTCAAAGACTCTGGGCTGCCACGGTGAGTTCCCATAGTCTTTCCAGCCTCGATCGCCTAGGCTTCCCCCAAATGGTTCTGCTCACTGCTCAAGGGAGGCCTTGACCTTGTGCACTGCTCTCTCTACCAGAACAGAGCTTTAGGGGGGTCATCCTGGGAAAAGCTCCAGGCTTAGGCAGACAAGGGTACCCCCTCGGGAAGCCGGACCTTCCGAGCTCCAGTGTACCTCCTGAGTGTGTGCTGGGATAGAAACAGATATCGTCAGTTTACTCCTAACAGAAAGGACTTCCTTAAGGGCAGCTGCCTCCCTAGCCTTCATTCTCCCAGCGACTTCTATCCCAAATGTCATCCTAACCCCAAGCTCAATCCTAACACCCATCCATCACAGGAACCTTAAAGCAGCCTCAACCCAAACTCTTCAAAATCACTGAATTTAACCCCACACCTTGATCCTCATCCAAATTCTAAACCTTACTGTAGCCTCAACTCCAGACTCTCATCCCGATGGAAGTCATAAGCCCAACCCACACATAGGTGTCTGTCGCCGAGTGGGAATTAACAAAAAAAGAAGAGTTTACATGTAGGGAGCATTTATGAGGAGTTAGGCACTGTAATAGGCTTTTTCCATTTATTGCCATATTTACTTAATATCAACCCTATGAGATAGGCATTACTATTATCACCATTTGACAGATGACAAAAATCAAGGCTCAAAAACGTTAGGCTGTTTACCCTGGTAAGGTTCCGCTGGACGGGGATGTGACTGGTGGAATCATCCACTCCCATCAACAGTATCTTGCAGGGCGAGCGTCAGTCCTTGGCTGGGATGTCTTCCGTCTGCGTGGGGTACATTATGGCTGTTCTAGAGGCCAAAGACATTGAGTGAGATTTGGCCCTGAGGCCTCAGAGCCTGCAGAAACACTGCAAAGTGACAGAAGAATCATAGCATAGGTGGGAAGGATCAGACCCTGGAAAATCACCCCAAACCTGGTTAACTCCCAGCTCCACAGAATCACTGAAGACCCCATGACTGTGGCCCCCATCCCACCACTTTGGGGGTGTTCTGTCTGATCAGCCACCCCTAACTAGGCTCAGCTAGTACTGTGATCCTTCCTGGGGAATGTGACAGGCAAAATAACATTCTAAATCACCAGGTCCCAGAGCCTTCCAGAACACAATGAGGGGAGTCCTTGACCAGGACAGGGCTGATGACCATTTAAGCACAGTAGTTTATCCCACACACACAGACACTCACACACACACACTCACACACACACACACTCACAGATGGGCTTGTTCATACTCTCACACACTGTCCCAGTCAGGACCTCTCCAGATCCTTTTCTCTGCCCCAAACCTGACAGTTTCTCTAGTGCCATGAGGAAAGACAGTAGGAGGCCTACCTCTCTCATCCTAGAGGACCTCACTCGGGGGATGCCAGCCTGCCAAGTGCCATGACACCAGCAGGTCTGTGCCAGACCAGAAGAAAGGCACTTACTCTCTGGAGTCCTCTATTCCTTCCTGGGTCAGGCTTTGTGTCAGGGTTTTTATGGCCAGTGTGTCTGTCCAACCACAAAGGACCACATCAAGAAATTCTCAGCACCCCTCACCCTCCCCACTCTCCATCAGTCTTGAAAAGGTGACCCGGGCAGGGAACCCTGGTCACAAAGAAGCCTGGCCACAGACCAGCTGGAGGACCTAGCCTATGACCTGAGGTGCCCTGCCTTAAAAGGCAGCGCCCTCATGAATACTAGATGCTGGCCTGTGAGCACCGAACATCTTGGCCACACAACTTTGGTCCTTGTGTTACATGTTGGCATGACCCAGCGCCTTTCCCACACCAGTCCAGGGAGCCCTGAGACAGTGTGAGGTGGCCTCCTGAAGCCATCTGTGTCCAGTCCCATCCTGTTCTTCCTCCTCCCATATTCATCTCCCTCTCATATGCAGCCTGAGTGCTCTTTCTCCTCTGCCACTATCCCCATTTGTCATTTGGGAGCCATAACCTGGAGTCAGTAACAATAAGAAGTATACTTAGCTCCTGGAGGAGGAGGGATGAGTGGCATAAGCAAAGTAGGACTGGAGTAGGGAGAGGACCTGGGGAGAGAGGGGGAGAGCTCGGATGGAATCTCTCCCCAGTTGTCTCTGTCTGCAACTTAAGAGCCAGGAATCCATGACTACAGAGAGGTGGGGTCTGGTGACATGGAGTCCTCCCCAGCCCTCCCCTAGAAACTGACAGCTCCTGGAGCTGGGAGTCCGCCATCCAAAGATCCTCTCCAGATTCTACAGATGCAGATAAAAGTCAGAATAGAAATAACCAGCTCTGAGCGGGGAGGAGGCAGATGTGGCCATCAGCGCCCCAGATGTGGCTCAGCTGTGGCTGCTGCCTGGGCTGCTGTGGCTGTGAACCGGAATGCAGGATGGAGATGGAGGCCAGAGGAGGGAACAGAGCTGCTTCTGGGCTCAAGGAGGGTACAGCTCTGAGGAAGCCAGAGGTCATGAAAATGCTCAGCCTATCTCTGGGGAAAATAGGTTCCTGAAAATAAATACTCCACCCTCATCCACCCAAGCTCATTACCCCATTCTACACTCTCCTCCAGCTCCTGCCGCCCATCCTGACCTCAGCTTCATTGAGACCCTACTCTGCTGGCGGCCCTAGCGTCCTCCTTGGGCACCTCCTGCTGGTTCTGTCTCTGGGAAATGAAGGGAAATGTCAGCTTCAGCCCAGCAGGTCAGCCTCTGTCCTAAGCCTCGCTAATAACCAGCATTCCAGGCGCCATAAAGATGAAGCGTCCCAAGGCCTTGCTCAGGGGCCCTGCACATAAACACCCCCAATGATAAAGCTCCCTGCGCCATAGCTCATGAGGCCCATTTACTTCCCACTTGGTTTTGAATTTTCATCTCTGGAGAAGTTTGCAAATCGCTAACAGCAATTGCAGAATATAATCAGCGCATTCCCAGCCTTGCCACTCTCAAACAGAGCTTCCCCAGGGAGTCATTGAATTTTCATCTCTGGAGAAGTTTGCAAATCGCTAACAGCAATTGCAGAATATAATCAGCACATTCCCAGCCTTGCCACTCTCAAACAGAGCTTCCCCAGGGAGTCGCCTACCAGGTAGCAGAGGAGGCAGGAGGCTAAAGGTGACCAGCAGAGCCTGGGATGGGAAGAAGACATGGAGGAGCACTTCGCCAGCCCCCGCCCAGCCTCTGGGTGAGCTTGGCCTGGATCCCATCCAGCCCCATCCTGGTCCTGTTTGTGAAAATAAGGAGACCAGCCCACACTCAGCTATTCTGGGAAGATTAGCTATCTCAACATGGAACATCTCTCCTGGACAGGAAGTTCTTCTTGTTAAATATAGCCCGAAGCCCTCACACTGCAGAATCAGCCATTTCCTTTGGTCAGGCCTCAGGAGAGGGGAGGTGGAGGAAGACAGCTGTCACTGTCCTCCATTAAGGGGCCAGAGCTACAGGACTGGGATTGCCAAGTCCCCCAACCACTGCACTTCTCATTTGCAGACTACACAGACCTGTTCACTTGCAGAGTGCAGCTCTGGAATCAACCAGCCTCTGGGTGGAAGTCCTGGGACCAGATTTTTCAGCATCATCCTGTCCTTCCAGTGGGGATCTCTAAGGACAGCTTGCTGCATTTACCATAGGAAACAAAACCTCTTTTAGAAAAATTTACCCATTTATTCCAGTCTCCTCCAAAGAGCCAAACAAATACTTACAGAGCACCTGCTAGGTGCTTCACACACTTTAGCACATCTGATTTCATCTTTACAACTTTACAAGTGTGGGAATACCACCAACATCTTAAACGGGAGGAAACAGCCTCAGAGAGGAAAAAAATTCACCTGCGGTCACAGAGCTAATGGATGACAACGTTAGGACTCGAACCCAGGTCTGACTACTTAACCTGCACTTTCTCCTCCATGCCACACTCACACCTGAGTGGGAAGGTCCCCGTGATCACACCCAGCTCCACTCGCCTGGCTACCTTCCTGATAAGCAAGCACCAGTGTTCACACCTTCCCACAGCCCAGGCACAGGGGTCCCAGCCGCCAAGCAAGGCCGAAGGACAGCCAGAAACATGGCTTCCCCTCCTCTGCTAGAGGAGAATGAATAGCTTTTAGAGTTCCACCTAGAATTACAGATCTGTGATGACTATTTGTGTCAGATGGGTTTAAATCAAGGAAGACTCCCAGGAACAGGGGAGATCATGGCCAGTTTTACAAAGAAGTGAAATTCTTTGTGGCAGAAAGGAGGGAGAAGAAAGCCCCAGAGCAGAGAAGGGTCCAGATCAAGGCTGGAAAAGTAGACCTGCCAGCATGGGGAGGGGTTTGGGGCCAGAATGGACACACACTATGTGGGGTTCAGTGGCCATCTGCAGTTTTCCATCCCAGGGCCCAGAATCCCGATCCCCGAGGGGGCTGCAGCAGCCCTCCTCATGCGGTCTACTCCGCATTCCGCACATTCTTTACGCTCAATTAAGGAGAAATAATCAGGGGAGCAAGCAAGGCCGCAGCAGGGCAGCCATGTCCCACGCTGCCGGGACCACGTGTGCGGAAACAGCCCCCTCAGTGGAGCCAGGGGAGACCTGAGACCAGAGGGGCCGTGGGGGGATGAGGAAAGCGAGCCGGGAGGATGAGGGTGTCCCTCTGTGCTCCATAGAGACGAAGGAGAGTAAAGGAAGAAAGGGGAGGGGGTCAGGAAAGAAAAGGAGCTTCAGGGGAGCAAGCAAGGCCGCAGCAGGGCAGCCATGTCCCACGCTGCCGGGACCACGTGTGTGGAAACAGCCCCCTCAGTGGAGCCAGGGGAGACCTGAGACCAGAGGGGCCGTGGGGGGATGAGGAAAGCGAGCCGGGAGGACGAGGGTGTCCCTCTGTGCTCCATAGAGACGAAGGAGAGTAAAGGAAGAAAGGGGAGGGGGTCAGGAAAGAAAAGGAGCTGCAAAGGCAAGGTCAGAGCAAAAGGAAGTGTGCAGTGAGGACCCCGGCCACCCCTTTCTTAATCATGCTATTGCTTCGCCATGACCCCCATCCACCCACCACCACCAGGTGCCCTTTGAGACCCTCCTGGATGCTAAGAATGTTATTCACCTTTAGCAGTTAGTATCCTGCACCAAGTGTGTCATGGGAATAGTGCCTCTCTGTGGTCTTCAAAGTACACTGTCCTTCCTTAGTCCATGGGGGACGCCATCCCCGGCCTCAGTGGAACATTTGTGTTATTTACTCCTTGGTCAGCCAAGCAAAGTCCTACTCCTCAAGCCTCTGCCCAAAGCACACCCACCCCCACCCCGAAAGTCTTTCCTGACTTCCCCAGCAGACCCAGAGTCTCTTTCTGGCCTCCTTCTTCATGTGGTACATGTAACCAGTACAGCTCTTATCATGCTGTTTTGTCATTTTCGATGTGCATGTCTCTATCCCCACTGGAATAAATAATAGCTAAATGAATGATTATTATTTATTGAGCATGTTCTATGTGCCAGGCACTGTGTTATCACTTGATAGATGACCTCAGTTAATCCTTTTAACATCCTAGTATTATTATCCCCAATTTACCCATGAGGAAGTTGAGACTTAGAAAGTGACCCAGCTAGTAAGTCAGGGGAAGGGAAACTTGGACACAGAATTGTAAAATGCCAAAACCCATGCTATTAATCTAACACTAAGATGTTTGAGGACAGGATCTATTTTTAGCCTTGCTTACCACTACATGGCAAAGAATAGGTGTTTGATATATGAGAAGGATGGATGGAGGGATGGATGGATGATGTGGGCTCTACAGAATTTCAGCAGTGGAACTGGGTCGAGAAGCCCACTTTCTATCTCCCTTGTGAACAATGGGCCCAACTTGTCAAACAATTTGTTAGACCAAAGCCTCATTCTATATTTTTTGTTGGGTCTTGGATTATGACTACTATTAGGGCACAGTCTGTGGCCACTTTGGAGCGTCAGTCAGTGACCATGTTGGGGCCTCAGTTTGAGATCACTGAGGTCTGTTGTCAGAGATAGGAGCCAATTTATAATCAGGGTGGGAATCAGTCTGGGCCTAGGTTAGAGGATCAGTGTGCCACATGTGTAAGCTGGAGGAAGAAAACACATCTCTGCCAAGCGGACTTGCAGCTGAATAGAGAATGGACAGTTCTCAAACCGGAGTCCCCTGTTCCTGGTCATTTAGAGGTGAAGAGATGACATGTGTGAGAGTAACTGCGTGTGTGGGCTAATGGGAACGGGGTGAGGGGATGTACCCAGCAAGTATGCACCACGAGCTTCTCATGAGTCCCACATACATGAGAGCTCATGGTGTGGCACACGTGTGCGCTGTGTGTTTTGGGGCAACAGGGGCCGGGAGGGTGTGGGAGAGACAAGCACACACCTGTAATAACATTGGCTTCAGACGCTAGGAGAGAAGAAATTCCCCCAACTGTTTTATCAGAGCCCAAGTTACCAAATTACGTTGTTGTTTTAAATTTGAGCTTCTCTGTCTGCAAATGGGAGGATCTCAGGTTCATGAGCTTAATGCTTGGCTGGGCCTGGAGCTCCACTTCCCAACCCAACCGGGGCTCCCAGAGCTCCCAGGCCCAAGGAACAAAAGTCTTCTCTCTCAGGGCTTTGAAGTGGAAACACTAACTGCTCCCTTTAATTACAAAGAAACCCCCTATTGTTCCTGCTTTATTACTGACGGATGAAGATATAGGGGGGTTAGGGGGATTCTGAAGACCAGGGGTGGGGTGGAGGAGGAGTGGAACGAGAAAGAAATCTCTGTTTAGAATAGAGAATTTCTATACTTGGTCTCTACACACCAAATCAGACCTCTTTCAACCCCTGATCAACAAAGATTTTACTAGGCATCTAGCCTCCTTATACTATAGGAAAGATAAAAGACAGAGTCCCAGCCCTTGGTTTATAATCTAGATAAGGGAGAGAAGGCAGGGGGACAAAAAATGGAAGATAATTGATATTAAATCAGTCCTGTCAATATAAGCAATAAGAATCTAGGATATATAGAGTGGTGAGATAGTGCCACAAGACAACCTCCTAAGAAAATTCTGGGGGAAGTGGCTAGGGATTTGAGCTGGATGCTGCAGATGGAGAGAACTGGCAGAGAGAATAGGGGAGGGTATTCCCACGTCAAGCAGGGTAAATGGCTTGTGCAAAAGCACAGAAGCAGAAACAGACACAGCTTCTTTGGAGGACAGCAAGAAAACGGATCTGGTTGTAGAGGAGGGTGTGTGTAGGGGAACTACAGAAAATCAGGTTGGATAGAGTGGATGCAACAGAGGAGTGGAAGACTTTGAAAGCACATAGGGAAGAATGGCTTTGATGAGATCACTGGGGAGCCACTGGGCCTTCTTGAGCCAGGGAGTGACCCGATAAAAGGTGGCCCTTGAGGAGGTTAATCTGACAGTCCTAGGCAGGAAGGTATGGAGGGGGAAAAGCAGAGGTGGAGAGACCAGTTGGGGAGCTCCTGCAGAAACCCAGATAATGATGGCTTAGACTCAGGTGATGGCAGCAGGATCAGGAAAGAGAAGGTGAGTCTGGGATAGATTTCAAAGGAAGAAACAAGATGTGCTGACAGAATAGATATAAAGGGATAAAGGAGTGAGTCAAAGACACCTCCAAGATCTCCAGTCTGAGAGACTAGGAGGATGGTGGAGGGGGAAGGGGAGTAGAAGTTGCCCTATAGGAAAAGTGGGGGGCCAGAGGAGCTAATAAACAAAGTCCTTGAAAGCTTCAATCTCCCTTGCAGAGCCAAAAGATGTCCTGAACCCAGTAGTTAAGGGACAGCAACTCTGGGGTAGGAAGGCCCCATTTCCTGAGACTGGGACACCATTAACGAAAACAACCTTTGTATAATCTTCTTTTCACACACTTCAAAGTGATTAACCCTGGGCCTCATTTGATCTTCAAAACAACCACAGCAAGTGTCATTATCCCCATTTTGCAGATGAAAAAACTGAGACCCAGAAAGGCTAAAAAACTTGCTCAAAGTCACACAACTAGTTTAGGGCAGAGCTGGGAGCAGAAGCCTTCTGACTTCCAACTCAGAACCCTTCTCAGTGCCTTCTGACAGCCCAGGGGAGGAGAGGGGCCTGGAGCTGCATGTGCCCTGAGTCACTGAAGGCAAAGAGCCTGGGGCTCAGAGACAGGGTCTACTCCCACCTTCAACCACACCCTCAGCCTGCTCCTCACACTCACATAGGGCGTAAGTCGGGAGCCCAGGGTTGGAAACGCCAAGTCTAATCAGACCTCACAAGCCCACAGATGGTTTGAATCAATGTGCTACCTTGATAGGAATAATGAGGAGTCCTGAAGACAGTCTTATGCCAGCTCCATCCCTCTGGACAGAGAACCATACCTTCCATGTCCATGAGAGTTTCCATGTCCAGGGTCCTCTCACCCCTACACCAGGCGACTCCTTTGTGAGCAAGTCCCTTGGTCCCACATCACAACTGCTCCCCAGCTCCCAACAGCAGAACCACCCATAGGTTTTCCAAAATCTCTGTCTTCAGGTTCTGATTTGACAAACTCTGACTTCTTAGGCCTTCCTTGAGATTGAAAATGGTTCCTCAGGAGAAATGAGGCACTATGGATTATAGGCTGGGACGGGTATGGGGCTGTAGGTAGGGAAGATGGGCCTGGATTCAGACAAATGCAGACCAGAAAAAGGTCCCACCCACTTCCTGGCAGGATGAGTATCCCCAATGTTGTTTCATTCACTTAACATGACAAATGTCATCATATTATTTCTTTTGGTGGGACACCTAATCTAGGGCACCTAAATCTCATGAAGATCAAGATTAATAAATCTACAGGGTCACAGAGTCCCAGGAACAGAACCAGACCTAAGATTTAGAAAAGCCTTGCCTTTTACTAAAGGAGCCCATCAGAGCCATGTCCCCAGAATGGCAGCAGCGGCTCTTGCCCAGCGAAGGCTCAGGCGTGGCTCCCAACCACCTAAGAGTAGCCCTTTGGGCAGGGATCTGCTTTAATGAAAATTTGGCCCTGCCTAACCCCCTTGCTTAGCAAAGCTTGATTTGAAACTTAAAAAACAATGAAGTTAATTTTTAAAAACCTTTCATTGAGTTCCATGAGACCCCTATTAATTTTATTGTTTCAATAAAGCATTTATTTAATTGTCTCCAGAAGGGCCCTGTTAAATGCACAGATGTTACCTGAGTCAGAAAGGAGGGAGCTGGGAGCCTTTTTTTCACTCTTTCCCGTTAGCACATTAGCAGGATTCTGTTATTGGATTAACTGATTGTCACCTTAAAAGTCACAGAGTAGAGCCCTGAGGGAATGAGACACAAGGCAGGTAAATTCTGAGAAGGGCAGGTCACAGTTACAGGAAGCAGAAAGCCGGGCTCATGATAAAGAGGTTGGGTTTGGTTAGGACAGAAGGAGAGGATTTTTTCTGCTGATGAGAAGACACTTGTTATTTAGTTTCTGGCATAAGACTGATATCCTTGGAAAAAAAATCAGGGGATGAGCACAGGACTAGATAGATGCATGGTGTCCAAACCATAGGAGAGGAAGGGCTCAGCTTGAGGTGGTAGATCTCTGGAGTGTCACATTCAGTCCTTCCGCAGTTATTATTGAGCACCAACCATATGCTGCCACCGCTTGGAGCATGGAGCATACAGCAGTGAACACAACAGATACCCTGCTCTCATGGTGCTTCCCTTCTAACGAGGGGAGACTGACAACAAAAACATAAAAATACACCAGAATTAGCAAGATAACTTCAGAAAATGAGAAGTGCTCTGAGGACATAAAGCAGAGCAATACGGTAGAAAGCTGCCAGACGAGGCCTTTCTGCTGGGATGACATTTGAGCCTGAACAGGGAGAAGGAACCAGCCACAGGAAGGTCTGAGGCCTCAAAAGAGCTGTCCAGGCAGAGAGAACAGTGAGCGCAAAGATCCTGGGGCCCCATTTTGAGAGGAGCATTATCAAACTACTAAGCAGTCAGAGGAGCATGATAGAGGGGAAGGCCCTGCGGAGACCTCTTTCATCAAGAATATTTGAAGAAATATCTCAGGACAGAGACTCCACACAATGAGTATTGCAAAGGACAGAACACAGGGCTGCCCCCCACAAGGAGTGACTGTGCTGTTTGCCCATCAGGGAGGAGTCCTGCTTTGGTCTGACGATTTGGTGTGACCAAAGCCTCCCACTTTTTCACCGTTAGGGATCTCTTTTATTCATCCTGCTGCCCCACAAACACCAGATTTTGAGAGAGTCCATCTAGCTGGGTACATTTACATAACAACTAGTTTATTTCTCTGTCAGCAAGAGATGCCCAATGCATGATATAGTTCTGGCCACAAGCAAAAAAAGGTAATGTTTTCTTTGACTGGGCAAGCTTATCATGAAATAGATACAATTTCCTATAGGTTTCCTGAAATATTGACAGCAGCTCATGGCTACCCCCTTCCAATACATTTGCAGACTCCTAGAGACCTCTGAGCTTCAGGCTGGGAACTACTATTCTACAGTCATACCCAAGGTCTCTTCCAACAAGGGGACTCTCTGAACCATAAAGCACAGCCTTCTTATGTTCAGGACTCAGGAAGGAGAATGGATGTGGACGAGAGAGGCTTTCTGGAAAAAGGAAGCCTTGAGATGGTCCTTGAAGGATAAGCAAGCTTTGGATAGGTGGGGCAAGTGTGTCTTTAGGCAGGAGTAGCAGCGCTTGCTCTAAGATTGGTGAAGCAACCAGCCAGGCTGCAACCCAGACTCAGGAAGTACTTGTGGGTACAAGAATAGAAGAGGTAGGTTGCAACGGGCTTTAAATGCCAGGCTAAATTATCCTCCAAATGATGGGGAGGCATCAAAGGTTTTAGAAAAGGAAAATGATGTTTTGGAAGCGGTGTTCTTTGCAGATGAATCTGGTGCCCATACATGCACTGGTGGGAGGAGCACATTTAGGAAACCCCATCAACAGCACAGATGTGGAAGGAAGAGCCCGGGCTTTGGAGGATGGCAGTGGGGGGTGGGGGGGAGGAGCAACTCCAAGAGACGTGTAAAAAGCACAGGACTTGTATTTGAGTTTGGAAACTTCAAAGAGACTCTGAGGTGTCTAGTCTTGGAGCCTGGTGTTACAGAAATGATAGTCACCAAAGAAAGTTGGTGAGAGAAGGAAGTGCTGAAGGCACGGGGCATCTTGGGAGCCTTTACACACTGCATGGTCCCTAGTGGTTTGCTCTGCAGTTGGGGTTGGAGGGGCAAGCAAGGTGTCTCTCACAACTTACTATAGATAATCTCTTCTAATGGAGGAATTTCGTACCATTTTTACTTCCTTTTTTGTGCTTTTTGGAATTTTTCAAATATTTATTTTAATTCCACATAGACTCCCAGAGTCTCATTAACCCTTCGTAAACCATCACTCCTGATTTGTTCTCTCTCCCCCAAGGGCCCACTGGTGTCTCTGGAAAATACTTCATAGGGGTTTAGTCTCAGCTCCTGAGTCTGTGGTTTTCCATATGGGGTAGGGGATCTCTTCAATGTGCCTCTTTCTGTCACTCTCCTTTTCTCCCCACTGCCCCCTGCCCCAGCAGGGTCTGCTTCTATCTTTTAAAGGCTCAAACATCATCAGACACTTATCTTTTAACCAAAATCGTTGTGCCCGGCTTGGAAAGACTGACCTTGGGATTTTTGTAGCTGAAATCAGCCAAGCCCGGCCAGGACAGAACAGGGAAGAACACGAACTCTGCAGTCAGAGGCTTTGTGTCCAAATTCGGGCTCTGCCTCCTAATAGCTGTCTTCAGGCACCTTACCTAACCTCTCTTATGTCAATGTTCTCATCTTGAAAATTGGAGATAATAATAGTATTTATCTTCTAGAGGTATTAAGAGGATTAAATGATAATGAAATGCATTTAATAAGTGTGCTCTATCATTAGTATTAATAAGAACCATAAAATAATAAATCTTTACGACCAAACTTTGTTGCTTGGAAGCAAAAATGACCTTAGTGAACTTCCACCTTTGTCCCCATTGGTGACATGTATTTGTCTCTTTACCTCTCCCTTTGACTGGAGTTTTCTTTTTCTCCCAACTGACAAAAAGCTAAGAAAAGACTCTAAAGAAGGCCTGAGTCTTCGCTTCTTGATTTCATGGTGGTCTCCTGTGCCGCTTACGAATGGTGTGACATTCAACAGATTCCTTAATCTCATGAGCCTCAGTACACTCATCTATAAAACGGGTAAAGTAAAAGTGACCTCGTAATCTGTGTCAAGAAGTTAGACAGTTCCTTGTGCACAGCAGGCTTTCAGGACATGACAGTTCTCCATCAGAGTTCCAGGTAGGGGACAGCTCCCAGCTCTTTCCTGCCTATCCACCCCCTAAACCCTCTCCCCTCCCCCAGACCTTCCACATTCTCCTTTGTATTAGTCCCTGATGATGTGGGGTGAATCTTCCTAATTACACTGTAAGCTCCTGAGGGAAGAGGCAAGCCCAGGGCCTCCTGGATGTAAGGAGCAGTCTTCTTCCTGGGCCTGGGTCCAGGCCAGCCTCCTGGGGTAGCCAGGGAAGAGGGAGATCATTGTCAGCCCTCCAGAGGTCCAGAAACAGATGCACAAACTCAACAGTCCCTCCTTTCTTCCTCTTTTCTCTCCACCTCCCAAACAGCAGCCCTGAGGCTGCTCGAAAGGAAATGCTTCTCTCTACTTGACCATGGCCTGGAAGAAAAGTTGCCCCATTGACTCGGGGTACACTTGGCTTGGTCAGAGGTGTGGAATGTTAGCTCCTCTCCCCCGGCCCCCATGCTCCCATCCCCATCCCCTCTGGCAAAGACAAAGGCCTCTGCTCTACCAGCCCCTGCTGCCAGAGTCCATCCATCACCATTGATCTGGTGACCAACTCTCCATCCTTCGACTGCTCCACCTGCCCAGGAGAACAGACACCATGCGGCTCAGCCCTCGCTGTTCCCTCTCCCCCAAAGAGTCTTCAGGACAGAGTCTCCATTCAGGGCAGAGTCCCCAAGCCTCAGATGATGGCTCTAAACAGGTACCTGTCGGCCTTCTCTGCGGGCATCAACTCCCTCTCTAGCCTTCACCCCACCCTCCCACCCCCTGCTGCTCCAACAAAGGGAACAGTGAAGGAGAGGAGCACACATTCCAGGAAGCCAGAAAAGGGAGAGAAAGAGAAATGTCACAAAGCATCTCCCTGGGCTGGCGGGTGAGACTGAGCAGGAGAGGAGAAAGGAAAAGAGCCAAGCCCCGGAAGGGAGGCTGAGAGGGACTCACTGGACCACAGGCTCAGAAACGAGACAGACAGACTGACCAGCCCAAGCAGTGACAGCCCTGAGAGCCCACAGAGCCTTTTGGTTTCTGGGTTCCAGGAGGGCCTCACCCTCTGACAGGGTCGTGGAGCTTAAACAGCTCATGTTCCCATCCTGAGACCCACAGAGGGGAACTAAGCTCTTTTCCAGAAACGGGTGGAAGGATCTCTTCTGAGCAACAGCTTTCTGTTTTTGCCTGACTACCTCTCTCAGAATTCAGGGTTTTTTCTGTCTCTGAGGATCTTCATCTTTGTCTCTGTTTTTTCTTTCTCTCTCTCTGTCTCTCTCTCTCTCTCTCTCCTGTCTCTGTCTCAGATAATTTCTTGGGGACTCTGCCTTGGGGCTCCCGCTCTCCAGTGTGTGGGAAACCTGACCTTCATCATCTGTTTTTTATATTTTGGAAACGTCAGCTCCACTTCCTACCTGGGGGAGGTGGGGGAGGAGGAGCAGACTGTCTGGCTCCACCCCTTCCCCCCTCTTTTCAGAATCAGTCCCCTGCCCCAGAGCCTTGCCCTGGGGAGAACAGAGCTGAGGCTGTCCCTGCTATCAGCTGCTGTGGCTTCGGGAGACTGAGCCCAGGCCCTGATTCATGGTCTCCCTGCTGCTCACTGTGGGGTGGGGGAGGTGGTGGGGCCTCTTCTGACTGCCCACTGGTTTGCTGATTTGGGAAAAAGTGAAAATTCCAGGCACAGAGAGAGCCCAGGGGGGCAAGACATTTCACCAGTAGGAACCAGGATGGCAAACGGTTAAAGTCATTTCTGCCTCCAGGCAGAGTTACAGCCAACCAAGTTGTCTAATATGTTGTCACAGATGTTTACTTGCTTAATATTATTATTAATACTAGTAACAGATTACATATACTGAAGGCTTATCCTATGTCAGGCACTTTATGTTTTTGCATTTCATCCACTCAACAACTATGTGATGGGCACTATTATCATCCCCCATTTTCCTAATGAGAAAACTAAGACAGAGAGGTTAACTAATTTGCCCAAGGTAACTCAGCTAATGAGATTGAATCTCTGATTCCAAGTCCCAAGCTGTTTCCTCTACATCAAGTTTTCCAAGACCTGAGAAACGTATATTCTATGTTTCCTTCTAAAGGAAATAAATCCACAGAACTCTGAGAATATACCCTCAAGACTGCAGAAGCATTGTCTCTAATCACTGCTTTCTGGGAGACCTTGAAGAACCGGCTAGCAAAGATTAAGTGGAAGGGCCAGAAGAGGGCAATTCAGGAAGGAGGAACTTGGAGAGGGGGCACTGATGGGAAAAATGTGGATGATGGCTGCAGGTCAGGGCAGCGTGCAGGAACCAGGCTGGAGCGTCTGACTTTGTTCAAGGAATGGCAAGGGGAGGACAGGGATAAGTGGAGGGCTAGGTGCAGCTCACAGAGGCCTGAAGGCCAGTTCAGTTTATCCTCCAGATTTCTGAGTAGGAGAGCAATACTCCAAAAGAGATGTTTGAGACCTGGGCTGGAGGGAGAAGGGTAGACAATAAAGAAGGTTGCTGGGAGGTTGGCATACCGATCCAGGCAGGCTAGGATGATCTGACAGGCTAGGATGATTCTGCAACAAGAAGGTATTTAAAAGACACTTCCAAGGAAATTTAGCATTTTGGAGTATGGGCCATCTGCCCCCTTCTCAGGATTGGAATGCAAGTTCACGTTTTGGGTGGGGTGGGGTATGGTAGAAAGAGGGAGAACAAGAAAACAGTACTTTCGAAGCACGAAGCCTTCTCACACTAGCACTGACACTCAGATCTGAGGGCTGCTGGGAGCCCAGGCCAAGAGTGGAGGGTGGACAGGGGTCTGCAGGCTCTAGTATGAAGATGGCACTGAGGGCTCTGAGATGGACACTGGCCTGCAGACTCTGGCCTGTGAGGCCCAGGCCATGGGCCCTGCCTGGTCTTCGGAGGGGTGGGCAGACTACAGATCAGGGGCCTGCAACAGCAGCATTTCACATCTTTAAATTCTTTGAAATGATTCCTCTCCCTGGGTGGCAACAAAAAAATAAAGCAAACAAGCAAAATTTGGTTAAGAACTCAAGAACTGCCAACTCAGAAACTCTAATCTGTTCAAAAAGTTCAATCCCTTTCTTTCAGAAGCCAAAAGCCTATTTCCATCTCAGATTGTATATGTCTGCGTGTCTGAGAACTGCTGAGGGAGACAGAGTGAGTGTGAGAGGGAGACAGTTGAAATGTCTTTGTGCCTGTGGGTGAGGCTGCTGCTCCGTGGGCTCATGTATATGCATTGTACGTACATTTGTGCCTGTTTCTCAGGCCTCTGTGTGCCTCAGACTTTCAAACCATAACAGAAACATTGAAGCTTGGCAAAGGTAGCACAAGAATAATTATCTAATTTCAGAACGTATTATTATAATACCTACATGATGTGTAACAAACTTAACAATGTTCACGTTATATTCACCCATTCTGAGATGTAGACCCACAATGCCAAGTCCTGCCCTCAGAGGCTTCTCCAAGACATGAGAGCACAGCAGGACGGAAAGAAAGCTCTTCATGAAGTATTTCCCCTGCAAGGCTTCCTCATGGATTGAGATGTTTGGCTGGGTAAATATCTATGGGGAAATTGCTGGAAGGGAAACAGAGCATCTTGGGATTGCAACTGCTCCTCCCAGAATCCCCATTCCTTCCTAGTGAAGGAGACCCCGAACTGGCAAGGAAATGGCAGCCATATTGGGGTCACAGAGGCAGACAGTCTTTCCCTGACTCAGCTGTGGGCCAAGGGGCCTTGTGATCCACCCAGCTCCCCCTTTTCCCCAGGGGGCTAAATTGGATGGAGGCTGAGTGTGAGGGGAATGTTTGCTGTTTGCTGCTGTTCCCTGTTGACTTTAGCCAGTAGCTCTGTTTACAAACCCAGGTTGGTTTTCCCAGCACAGTTAATTAGACCAAAGACATCTGGCGTGAGGGCTGCGGAGGGCATCTGCTCAGAGCCTTACCCCCACACCCTGCAGCCATGGGCCAGGGCACAGCAGAACAGCTACACAGGAGTTCCTGCAGACCGACTCCACCAAACCCAAGGTTCTCGGCAGATCATGGCTTCCTTCACCTGCCTTTCCTCTGATTGCCTATTTAGACTGAGCTCCAACTCTCCGAATCTTAGGGGACCAAGGAGTCGGGGCTGGAAGACCTACCTCTGTGGGATCATAAGCTGGAGATCAAGGACTCAGCTCTTTCCTCTGCCCTTCCATGTCCATAAGAAGCAGTCAGAAATTCCTGATCCCTTTCTCATCACAAAGACCCTGCATTCTGTAGGAACACCAGACTTCCTCAGGGAAAATCTTCCCTACCTGGACACCCCCTCAGAAAGGAGGCTCTGGACCCTTCTCCTCCTCCCTGACCCCTCCCTAGCCAACCCCTAACACTGTGGGAAAGAGAAGAGATTAACCTGCCCCAGAGGGAGGCAGGAAGGTGCCCAGGAAGGCGAGGTGGCCAGTTTCAGGGCGGTGGGGAAGTGGAGAGCTGCGAGGGGGAGGGGCAGCGGCTTATCTCTCCCAGGAGGGGGGAGCTCACTCCAAACAGCTAATGCACTGGCGTGTGAAAGCCCCTCAATTAGCACTAATGATGCAATCAGGGAGGGAGGAGGAGGGACCAGAGTTCTGGTGGAGTCAGCACCAACTTACACACTCCCGTCCTCGGACAAAGTGGCCCCTTCATACACAGCGACGCACACACTCCACAGACAGCATCCGTGGGCACAAATGCACTCTTTGCACAAACTACTAGCATCCATATGGTTTGTGATCCGCTGTTGACCCCATCAGACCCCGGGGATCCCAGAGGCAGGGGGTGCACCCCCAGTTAGATTCGGGGCTTCAGGGACAAGGCAAATCAGAAATCAGAAAGCCTTGGTAGAGAGAGTTGAACAGGGAATCTCCGAAAAACCTCACGATCGTTCCTCTCAGCCCAGACTTCTCGTCCCACACGCGCTCGCAGGTGCCAGCCCGGCTGCGCCCGCCTCCCCACACCGCAACCTAGAATCCGGGGCTGGCCGAGGAGCCGCCACCCCCTGCCCCATGCGCGAGAGGCGGGACCCACGCGCCTTCCCTGCTCCCGGCACGCCGCGAGGGCCCGGGGTCCAGGGAGGGAGCTCTGGGACAACACCGACCCGCGCGCCCGGACGCCGCCGTTGTCCCCTCCGGAGCCCGTCACCCGCCGGCC
>NW_007726622.1:893528-894714 GCF_000696425.1 Galeopterus variegatus | reverse complement strand
TGCCCGACGGCGCCGCGGGCTGGCTCCCGGCTCCCGGCCCGGGCTCCCCCGTCCCGGGCCCTCGCCTGGGCTGCGCCGCGCTCCGCAACGTGACTGGCGCGCAGTACGTGGGCTCAGGCTACACCAAGGCCGTGTACCGGGTCCGCCTGCCCGGAGGCGCCGCGGTGGCGCTCAAGGCGGTGGACTTCAGCGGCCACGATCTGGGCAGCTGCGTGCGCGAGTTCGGGGCACGGAGGGGCTGCTATCGGCTGGCGGCCCACAAGCTGCTTAAGGAGATGGTGCTGCTGGAGCGGCTGCGGCACCCCAACGTGCTGCAGGTACGAGGGTGAGGGTGCGGGGGTGAGGGTGCTGCCTGGGCGTGCCCAGGCCCCGGTCACTCTGGCTGAAAGAGAACTGCTTGGTGACTGTACCCAAGTTAAGCTGGGCGCAGAAGCTGGACCATGGCGCTTTCCACTGCACCACCCTGCCTTTTACTCCTGGGTGGACATCCCTTTACCGAAGGACTCCCGGGTTTCTCAGCTTTCACACAGCCTTTAAAGACAGGCCAGCACAGAAGGTCCTAAAACTCGGAGTGTGGGGCCATCTGTTCGGACTTAGGACTCTGCTCCTCGCTGGAGCTAGGGTGTTGAACGCCAAAGACATTTCCCAACTGCAGTGATGGGATCCCCCTTCCTGATGGAATCTGAACCCCACTTCCCTCAACCTCCAGTGACTTGTCTGGCTTTGAAGATGGGGTAGGACAGCAATGGGGTTGTGAAGGGCTGGAAAAAGGCCATGTATCAGGCTGATTCCAGAGAGTTCCCTACCCCACCCCCACCCCACCCAGAAGCTACTGGAAGGGGGTTGAGGAGTAGGCCAGAAAATGCATGGCCCTTCCCAGAAGTGACCCTGGGGTGCCTTAGGCCTTAAAATGGGTCCTTGACCCGCTGGGAAAGCCTCAGAGTTTTAGCTGGGTGGACAGAGTGAGGGCCTGAGGGTCTGAATGTCACCTCATCTGAGCGTATATGGCCAAGAGTCTGGAAAGTTCAGAAGGCCAGATACCCAGGTTTCTACTAAATCGGACTCTGCCTCCCCTGTTCACTGCGGGGTGCGGGGGGAATGTTAGAGATAAGACCCCCACTTTGTCCCCTCCAAGCTAGACTTAAAGCAGACCTCTCAGAATCCCAGCACTTCCCTAACACACACC
>NW_007726622.1:889282-893334 GCF_000696425.1 Galeopterus variegatus | reverse complement strand
CCCCTCCAAGCTAGACTTAAAGCAGACCTCTCAGAATCCCAGCACTTCCCTAACACACACCACTTCCTCTCTCCCAGATCTCCGTCCTTGAGTCTGCCCTAGGAGTAGACAAACTGTTCCCTGTGCACATGTCTCAGCAGTCTGAGAGGGGAATCCCTAACTGCTCTTGGGCTTCCTCTCTCCCAGATCTCCGTCCTTGAGTCTGCCCTAGGAGTAACAAACTGTTCCCTGTGCACATGTCTCAGCAGTCTGAGAGGGGAATCCCTAACTGCTCTTGGCCCAGTGAACATAGGGTGTGTGCAGACACCCCAGCCGATGAATCTTGCCCACATCTTCCACCTCCCAGCAAATTAACCTCTCTGCACCCAGCAGAACTGACCGCAAACCCAGAAATCCCGCCCTCCTTTCCTCAGGAGTGAGATGAGAGCGCAGGCCTGGAGGGATGGGTGGACACTGCTGAGCAGGAGAGAAAGGCCAGAAAGCTCTTTACACTCCTGCTGGCTCCCAGTCTGCCCCAGGACACCCCCACCATGGTCAGACCCTTGTGACAGAGTTCCAGGCCCTGAGCCGTAGAAGGAGGTCAGGCAGAGCTGGCAGTCGTGAGTGGTTATGCCTGGCTGCACGGCTGACACTGTTGCAGAGTGTCAGAGAGTGAGCGGCTGGTTACGTAGCCATTATAACTGGGAGGACCTTGTTCTCTTCACCTCCCAGGGGCTCTTGGGATCACTTTGGGAACCCTGGGGTGTCAGCCAGATTCTGAGGGGGTGGAGAGGTCGTGAGTGACTTAGCAGGACATTAGTGTTAGTTGATTGACTCAAGGCCCCCTCCCTTAGGAGGGGCTTGATGCATAATGTGCTTTGCTATCTGTGAAGGAACTTCTCTCTCACTCACCCGCCCACAAGCATGCAGCTCACCCCAAACCCACATATCACAGAGCAGTCCTCCCCTGTAATGTCAGGCCTTCAGCCCAGTTCTGAAGGTGCCAAAGAAAAGAATTACAGTTGAATAGTGTGCACACATCCCCCCACCAAGCAAGGCTGGTTCTGTCTGGGGTTGGCTGTGTGGCTCTTACAGGGTCTGAGACAAGGTGGTTGCTCTAGGACACAAGGTTACTAAGGTAGAGTGGTCCCCAGGTCCTTTCTGCCCAGGGGAAAGAGAAAAATAGGGGACCCTTAGTGTGAGTTTAGAGACAGCTTTGGGGGGTGGGTCTCCCCCACTTATCAACCCTGACCCCCAGGCCAGTGTCCCTCTGGCTTCTTCAGCACCACCACCTCTGCCAGCAGGGAGGCCTACGGTGGACTCTTCTAGCTTAGGAGGGTTCAGTGCCAGCATGCAGGGAACTAGAAATAATGTTGTTTTAATACCTCTTAATCGTTTAAAATTTCAAAACCGTTTGACTGCTGAACTGGGGAGGAGCCAGAGAATGTTTCTAGAGTTCCCCGTCACCCAGGCCACCCGAAGCACCCTCCCCCTCTCTGAGCAGCCCAAAGTTGTTGCTGTGGGTTCTCATAGAAAATGCCCAGGAGAGCAGGTCCCACTGTGCACCTCCCAGCGCTTGCTCTGGTCCCTGAGGACTGCCTGGGGGAGATCTCTGTACCCACCTTCTGTGACCCCTCCCCATCCCACCTCTGACACCCATGCACACACATTCCCTCATGTGATAGATGCCTCAATAGCCCAGGATCAAAGGGCACAAGGGTTTTCCCTCCTCCCAGCTCCCCTCATACTGGGGGCCTCAGGCCTCCAATGGGCCCCTAGGACTACTTAGGCCCAGACTCTGGCCCTCTTTGAGTATATTTCTTCTCCCAAACAAACAAAAGATGCGACTGAAATGCCCAGCTTCATGCTTCCTGAGGGGGTTAGTGGTGTCTTTTTATTTTTTCCTGAGGGGTGTTGATTAATACCTCGTTAACAGCGCATTTAACGACCTCCGGGTGTTTAATAACCTTCAGAAGTTTCCCACAAAGGCTCAGACTCTGGCGAGAAAATGAGAACCAGGCCCTGGGGCTGCTCCCCTTACCTCCCCCCCTCAACCCCCACCAGGGTCTGGGGCCTCCTTGGACTGATGGGGGGGTGGAGAAAGAGTAAAAAAGAGGGTGCCTGAGACTGCCCCCAGTCCCCCAAGTCACAGTCCAACTGAGCTGGTGGCGGACATTGAGTCACGCTTTCCCCCATGCCAGCACAACTGCAGCAGCTTGCTCCAGGGAGGGGAGCTGAACGGCACTCCAGTGGAGGGAAGGGGGCATGTGAGGCTTGGAGTGGAGCTGGGAAAGGTGTGGATGATGGCATGAGGGTGACAGTGTGCAGGGACATCTAGCCCCACCCCCACCCTTCTACCATGGACCCTTCCCCTCTCCCGTCCAGCTGGACAACTCAGCCTTTGTGTTCCTGTGCCACAGGGTGCTGGTTGTTCTGAGCTCCTAGCTCCTGCGGAGTGTGCTGGGAGAAGCCTGGAGAAGTAGGGCTGTCTGTGGATGCTGGTTTAGGTAGTAGTGATAGTCGGGCTGTGCTGCCCAGAAGTCCCTGACCAACTGGGTGATACCAAACCCCTCCCCTAGATGATATAGAGTGGGCAGTTCCTTGTGACCATGCTCCCAAGGGACTGACCTTCCCTGGGAACCATCCCTCTCTACCACCCCCATTGATGCATGTCACCTACCCACATATGCAAAGAACACCCAGGGATGTGCCCCTTAGACACTTTGTTCTTATCAATGCTTGTTACCAACCCTGAGGAAGCTTGCCTCAACACACCAAGCAGAGAAAAAGTAAAGCAGCCAGAAAGTGGAGATGATGAGAAAGAGACAAGGATTGGAGTGGGGGTTAGGGGGAGTGTACTAGTCATTTGCTGGCTTGTGGATTAGCAAATGATATTTTTGGAAAGAACCAGGTTGTTGAATCAGAGTGGCATAAATTCCCATTCCTGGCTCCTGGGTTTATTAACTGTGTGACTTTATGCAAGCAACTTAACCTCCCTGAGTGGGTTTCCTCACCTGAAATTGAAGATAATAATAGTACCCACTGTGCCCCTTAGGGTTATAAGAATTGAGTTTTGTATATGGAGCATTTAGCATGGTGCCAGGCACAGGGTTAACGCATGGTGGCCAGACTGCCCGTTTACCTTAGTGGCAAGAGGTGAGGGACTGATGTAGTCAGTGGGATCTCTGGCTGCAGGGAAGAGAGGCAGGCTTCCCAAGCAATGCTGCTATTCTCTTCTGGCCTGAGCTGAAGCAAAAGCCTAGAGATGGCTGGGGGAACAGAGGGAGGGGGCATCTGACAGTCCAGCCGTTCTTTGTCCCCACCCCCACCCTGTGACCTAATGACCTGCCCTGGGCTTCCCACAGCTCTATGGCTACTGCTACCAGGACAGCGAGGACATCCCGGACACCCTGACCACCATCACGGAGCTGGGCGCCCCTGTGGAAATGATCCAGCTGCTGCAGACTTCCTGGGAGGATCGATTTCGAGTGAGCGGGGAGGAGGGCTCGGGCGCTGAGCTCCCTGCTGGAATGGTTCTGCCTTAGAAGGCCAGTTCTCCATAGCAGACTTGACTCCTCCTCAGCCGAGGGAGAGGGAGGAAAGGAAGGAACACAGGCTGACTCGGCCATCAGCCAATGGGTTAGAAAAAAGAAGCAGGACATAGAAGATCTTGACATTCTGTGCTCTTGCTCTCCTCATCCCTCCCCTCCCAATCCCCCACATCCCCCGACCCGTGTGCACACCCATGAAAACACACTCAGCTTGGCTGCAAGGAGGGCCATTGTCCTGGGACTAGGAAAGACCTTAGGTCATCTTGACCTTTCCTCTGTTTCCATACACTGAACTAAAACCACACTCAAGATGCAACTTCAGAGAAGGGATTCATATCCCTCCCCTCCCAATCCCCCACATCCCCCGACCCGTGTGCACACCCATGAAAACACACTCAGCTTGGCTGCAAGGAGGGCCAGTGTCCTGGGACTAGGAAAGACCTTAGGTCATCTTGACCTTCCCTCTGTTTCCATACACTGAACTAAAACCACACTCAAGATGCAACTTCAGAGAAGGGATTC
>NW_007726622.1:888091-888691 GCF_000696425.1 Galeopterus variegatus | reverse complement strand
CCTCTGTTTCCATACACTGAACTAAAACCACACTCAAGATGCAACTTCAGAGAAGGGATTCATTATCCCCCGACCTCCTGCTGCCCATTTTCTACCCACTCCATGTTATTTGCAAGGTTAGGCTAGCCAAGGGTTAATCAGAAATCACTGGCCTCCTCTCTAAGGCCTCTGGTCTCAGCCTTTATTGAGCATTGGGGCTTATAGAAGAGAAAGACCAAACCCCACAAGCTAATTCCAGAGCCCAAAGAAGGGAGCCCTGGGGTCCCTCCATCCCCCAACCAGGAGAGCAGTGAGCAGCCCTGTGTCTGCCCCTCAGATCTGCCTGAGCCTGGGCCGCCTCCTCCACCACCTGGCCCACTCCCCACTGGGCTCGGTCACTCTGCTGGACTTCCGCCCTCGACAGTTTGTGCTGGTGGATGGGGAGCTGAAGGTGACAGATCTGGACGATGCCCGTGTGGAGGAGACGCCATGCGCAAGCAGTGCTGACTGCATACTGGAATTTCCAGCCAGGAACTTCACCCTGCCCTGCTCGGCCCAGGGCTGGTGCGAGGGCATGAACGAGAAGCGGAACCTCTACAATGCCTACAGGTGACTACCCCC
>NW_007726622.1:872341-887818 GCF_000696425.1 Galeopterus variegatus | reverse complement strand
CCCCCGCTCAGAAATTCCAACCAGAGAGAGAGGGCCTGAGAGGCCAGGGCAGGGAGAGAGCCAGGATGGGGCCAGGAGGCCAGCGAGGCAGAGAGACACAGCCTTGACCAGTGGAGTCGTGGGGGCAGGGAAAGGCTGCCACCCGTCAAGAGGGAACATTTGGGCCCCTGATGGTGAGGCTAAAAATAGACAGCTCCAAGGAGAATCTGGGTTGGGGTTGGAAGCTGGAGGCTTCTTAAAATAGTGTCAGACTCAGAGTCTAGGGCTGATGGGACTGACATTTCCCCTTCGCACCCTGGCCTTAGACCTCTGGGAAGCCCCTCATCAGGCCCAGCCATGGGGCTGCTCTGACACTGCAGGTTAGTCAGGAGATAATGTGGGAAGTCCCAGGGGCGCAGAGGAAAACAGACCTCAGAAGCACGGTGTGAAGTTGCTTGTAGTCTTAGCATGTGCTCAGACCCATTCCAGAGTCTGAGTAGACTCTGTGCTACACCCCGGGGATATGCCTGGTAGCTAGGCTTGAGGGATCAGGCTCCCTGGCCGGATCAGGGTTCTGTCCCACATTGGGGTAGAGGAAGAATGTGTCCCCAAAGCCTGTACCCCTGACTCCCTTGTTTCTGCCACAGGTTTTTCTTCACATACCTCCTGCCCCACAGTGCCCCGCCCTCACTACGGCCTCTGCTGGACAGCATTGTCAACGCCACAGGTGAGCATTCCAGGGTCCATTTGCTTCCTACCACCTGCCCCTCTCCCAGCAGGACTGGGGGCAAGAATGACCCAGGGCAGCACGGGGTCCAGAAACCATCATTTCACAAGGTGGTATTCTGTGGCAAAGCCCCTCCCAGCGCACCAGTAATCTGGGCCAGGCTCCAGAAGGGGAGGCAGCTGGCTGCCTAATGCGGGAAGGAGTGGGAGCGCAGGCACCCTGCCACAGCACACTGGTCTCTGCAGGAGAGCTCATCTGGGGGGTAGATGAGACCCTGACCCAGCTGGAGAAGGTGCTGCACCTGTACCGGAGCGGGCAGTATCTACAGAACTCCACAACCAGCAGTAGCACCGGTGAGTGGCCCAGCGGGGATCCAGGGACTGGTGGAGAGGTGGGAAACAGGTGGGACAGTGAGTGATCCCCCCTAACTGGGCTAAGTGGCTCACCCTTCCTCCGGGGACCCCGTCTCCAAAGGCCACTCCAAGGACTCACTTGGAGTGATGCAGAGACTACTGTTTAGCCATCATTTTGAGGTCTCTGAGCTAGAACAACTGTAATTCTGCTTTGAACAAGGGGGTGGGTACTGTACCCCTTCTCCGGATGGCTCCAAGCCCCACCATGTACTGGCTCTGTGACTTTGACCAAGTTACCCCTTGAGCCTCGCTTTCCTTATCTGTGAATCGGGTTCAATATTACCTACCTCACAAAATTCTTGTGGGGATTAGACACCTGGTGAGGTGTGTGAAAGCAATTAGCACATTTCCTATTTCACAGCGGGAACACAATGCATGTTTGCTTCTCTTTCCTTCCTCTGCCTTCCCAGGGCTAGATGGGTTGCTGGAGGTAGAGGGGGCTCCACACTGACACCAGCCAAGAAGCCCCAGGTCAGGGGGAGAATTCTGGCTACTGGTTACCAGCTGTGGTCCCTCCACTGGGCTTTAGCTGTGGTTGGCAGAGGGGTGAGGGGTGAGCAGCCTCCATATTCAAGGATCCCTGGCCAGTGTTAGGGGTGGGAGAGCCCTCGTTAGCCCTGTAAATAAAGTTTAACGAGGTGAACAATGGCTGGCTCTGTCCCTGTGAGGGGTGAGCAGCCTCCATATTCAAGGATCCCTGGCCAGTGTTAGGGGTGGGGGAGCCCTCGTTAGCCCTGTAAATAAAGTTTAACGAGGTGAACAATGGCTGGCTCTGTCCCTGAGGACGCCGTTTATGGGGCTATAAATCACAGCCAGCCCTGGACTTTGGTCTAGTCCCTGGGAGGAGGAGGAGGCAGGAGGGCGGGGTGGCCAGAGGCCCAGGGCTTCTGCATTGTCAGTCCAGAGCTGGGGCTTCACAGGAGGTGGAAAAGACTGGGGAGAACAAGAGGCCTGCCACTGAGCGCTCCCTGATTGTGAGGCATTTTCAGATCCTCTGCGGCTCTTTCTGTATAATGGGGAGATGTCAGATTCTCCCTCCAGCCCCCTCCCCAAATACTCTAGCCATGGATTTTTGGTGTACTGTGTTTACTTACATGCCTCTTAACTTCTAAACTCCCTAACTGCCCCCCAGGCCTACCTGAACAGCTTCCCTAACCTCTCTCCCCAAGGCTGGGAGAAGGGGTCACTGAGCAATGCTCCGAACCCTTGCTACTCAAAGTGTGGTCTGCAGACCAGCAGCACTGGAAGCTAGCTAGAAATGCAGATTCTCAGATCTCACCCCAGACCTACTGAGTCAGAATCTGCATTTTAACCAGATTCCCTGGTGATTCACGTGCACATTAAAGTTTGAGAAGCTGGGGCTAAAAGTCTAAAATGTCCTGACCTCAGCAGCCAGCCTGGACAGCTGGTGGCTGTGTGTGTGTATCTGTCCCATGCATGTGCCCGCCATCTTGTGCTGCCTTAACCAGCTGCCTGCCCTTAGATTTGGTAAATGCGTATCTCCCAAAAACCAAGTCAGCACTTTGCCTTTATTGAGTGATCAGCCCAGTCCCAACACCAGTGGCTGCCTTCATCTCCATGCTAGGAAGACTGGGCTGGATTTCAGCTTTCATCCAGGAACTGAATCTCACAGCCCCTTTCATAAAGTGGCCCCAGCCCTCACCCCTCAGCACACCGAGTTCTTACTTTGCTCCATCCCCCACCCACAGAGTACCAGCGCATCCCAGACAGCACCATCCCCCAGGAGGATTACCGCTGCTGGCCATCCTACCACCATGGCAGCTGCCTCCTTTCTGTGTTCAACCTGGCTGAGGCCATGGATGTCTGTGAGAGCCATGCCCAGTGCCAGGCCTTTGTGGTCACCAACCAGACCACCTGGACAGGTGAGCCAGTGCAAGAGGGCATTTGGGGGAGGCGGCTGGACTTCTCTGTAGGAGGGGTTCACAAGTAGCAGGCCCCCAGCAGAAGCCAGAAGGGAGGCTGAGATGAGAGAGAAGTATGTATGTCCTCAAGGCAATAGCATTAGGGAGAGTGGCCTTGCCTCCAGGGAGAGAAAGCATCCAGTCCTGTTACCTCTCACCTCTGCCCTCAGGTCGGCGGCTGGTCTTCTTCAAGACTGGATGGAGCCAAGTGGTTTCTGATCCCAGCAAGACCACATATGTGAGGGCCTCTGGCTTACCTACCTGAGGGCTCAGCTGAGCACCCTCGCCAGCTGGGCTTGCCTGTGGAGGGAGTGACTAGCACTAGCAGCAATGCGTGTCACCTGGGAACTCCTACAGATGAGGCTGACATCCCAGACAGACCGACGTGACCAGGACAAACGTGCAATAATGCAAAATGTTAAAATGTGAGTTTACCAGCCTAGATGTGGGACTGCTGGCTCCCAGGCCAGGAATCATGGGGGGCTGACTGCCTCTCCAACCCTCTGGGCTGCAAGCAAGGCTCAGGATAGTCTTCCCAATGGGGGCTGTGTCCCTCACTGGGAGTTCTGTGGGCAGCCTCATCACTGTGTTCATAGTGTGAGAATGTAGCCAAAGCCCTGCTGCTGCTGCACAACAGCAGGCAGTGGGCTGCGTGGGGACAATCGGTCATGGAGTGTTCTCTCAGCTTAAGCTCCAGGCAGGGGACTTGGCTGCAGGATGCTCTGGGATGTGGGTGATTGTGTCCTTGGGGAGGCTGTCTCTGGCCTCCCGACAGGGGGTACTCCCAGGCCGGCCCAGGGGTCGGGGCAGAGGAGCACACGTCCAGATGAGCCAAGACTAGGGTGGAGGAGCAGGTTGCGGTTTGAGCCAGGACCTGGAGCGGGGGTGAGACCGGGGCCTTTCTGCCTCATTTGCTTTCAGTGAAAGCCACAAAGCAGCCGAAACCAGGCTTTCCCCCCTCCTGGAGTTTGTATATCCAGAAGCTTTTGTACTTATTCATTAAATTGTTTATTTTTGTAAAAAAAAAAAAAAAAAAGAAAGAAAGAAAGAAAAAGAAATCAATCAGTTAATAAAATGATGTTTCACAGCAAAAACTCTTCCCAAGCCACAGTTTCTTGGACAGTGACTTACTGGTCCTCACTTAAGTCTTTGGTATATGGTTGGGGGTGTGTGTGTGTGTGAGGGAAACCTCAGTGGCAAACACTGAAGTCACCAAAATGTGTTTCCAGGCCCTGCTCCCATGGTGCCCACCTCCCCCCTTGGCCCTCCACATCCATGTGTGGAGATTCCCTTTTCCCCTAAGCCTTGTTATATATGTAGCCTTAAGCAAAGGAGTGATGTCCTCATGGCTGGATGTCAGCTGCCTCGATTAACTGGTGGAGAAATAGTTCAGGAAGGAGTCATCAGGGGACCCTGAGCGGCATCCAGAAGGGTCAGCTTTGCCTCTGCACAGGACTGGACTTGGCCATCATCACCACTGCCCCCCACAAGGTCATGGGCACTTTTCTTTTTCAGAGCCTTTCTCTGAATAAGTAACATAAGGAGGGTGAGGACAAAGGAGGGTCTACGGAAATACCAGCCATCACCTCTCTGGATTTTAGGAGAGAGTGTTGAGCAGGGCGATATGGAAGCCCAGGGCAAAAAAATATATGCTGAGCATCTAAGATCACACAGAGGCCAGAGAGAGTTTCCACGGCGATGTGGGTCTTCTGAGAAGAAATCCCACATTCTCTCTCCTGTATACCATCCTCCTTCTATTCTCAAAGGGCACAAACATTTGAGGGCTTTGAAAAAAGTAATCAATTTTAAATCAGAACCCAGTTTCTCCACAACGACATGGTTGGTGAAGTTTAACATGTAGGAGACGTCCCTATTGTCCTAAGTGATTGAGGAGCCAATGTTAGCTCTAGGGCCTTCATCTTGGCCACCACTCCACCCCCCAAGGTTGGCAGCTCCCTACCACCATCCCCAACGTACACACCCTGCATCTTACCCCTGGTGTCCAGGCTTGTGACGATGGGCAGAGGGGAGAGTCAGAGCCTCACACCATGACTCACGTTGGTGAAGTCCCTATTGTCCTAAGTGATTGAGGAGCCAATGTTAGCTCTAGGGCCTTCATCTTGGCCACCACTCCGCCCCCCAAGGTTGGCAGCTCCCCACCACCATCCCCAACGTACACACCCTGCATCTTACCTCTGGTGTCCAGGCTTGTGACGATGGGCAGAGGGGAGAGTCAGAGCCTCACACCATGACTCACCACAGCCAAATCCTGCCTGTGCTCACCACCCTGGGCCCGCACCCCTCTGAGGGGGACCTCATGCCCATCAGCTTCCAGGCCTCATTCCCCAGCTGGACACACCTGCTGCAGACACACAACCCAGCCAGTATTAGATTTTATACCACCCCCCTGTGATTCCCCAACCGTCATCTAACCTATGCAGCACTGAGGACAGGAGGAACCATGCCGCCAGGCTGGGCCCAAGGAGGTGCCAGAACTGATGAGAACCTCTGCGAGGTCTGAGGTGGGAAAGAGAAGGCTGAAGATGAACCAAGCACTGCCTTCTGTGCTTCGAGGGGTTTCCAGATGAACAGTTCACTGGCCCATGGAGAGGAACAGAGGAAAACAACACTTAAAGAGGGCCGGGCTCCGGACTCAGCACAGTTGGTACAATTATTCCAATTTTACAGACCTGGAACTGGAGCCTGGCCATGGCTGCCCCATGATTAATAAACATCCAAATCCCGCCTAACTCAAAGCCTGTGCTCTGTCCAGTACCACATGCAGCCTCCCAGAGGGGAGAATTGCAGCAGGCGGGATCTATGTGAGTTAGGGACACTCCTCCTTAAGTGTATGACAAATCAAAACGCAGGCCCAAAGGGCATACAGTCTTTTTAGAAAGATTCACCTGCAGGTGGCCAATGGAATGGTAGCTTCTTCCTCAGTGAGTGAGCCTTGCCTTAGAACCTATTTCTGGGGGAAAAATGGTTGGTCTCAGTCCTGCAGAGTAGAGAGAAGGGCATTGGCAACTGGGAATGGAGAGGTGAGGAAGTGCCAGAAAGACAGTGGTAGTGAGTGAAAGCCTGAGGCAAAATCAGTCCTCCCCATTTACAGTTTACACATAGCCACCTATCTCCTTGGAGAACTTTCAGTTCCTGGGTGCTCCTTGTCCTCCTTCCTGCAGAAACCAGAACCACATCCCCCTCTCCCTCCCTGCAAAGCCTACGTTCTTTCCACTCCACTGCAACACCAGAGATACCCAGTGTATTGGATGGAAGAAATACATTCAACCCACAGAAGCGTCAGGTGACATGTGCCAGAGGAGGGAAGCAGTGGGTAGATAGAGGGTCCTTTCCAGAGTGGGGAAGCAGAAAGCAACTCGGGAGGGAGAGGGTTGCCTAGTGGTTACCCCTGAGGTTCCATGAGCTCAGGACAGTTCTACCTTTTGCTTAGAGTGATCAGGGCCATGGCAACTTCCCTGAGCCTCCATTTCCTCATCTGCATTTCAGATTGATAATATCTGCTTCACAGAAGCATTATGGAAATTGAATGAAATTATGTACGTGAAGGTCTCAGCCAGCATCAGGGAACAGTAAGTGCTTAGGAAATACTGCTGATACTGTCATTGTTATTGTTATTAGTGAGCTGAGCACTCAATGTGCACCCGTGGCCTGGCCTGGAAGAACATCCAGGTCAGCTGGGAGGACCTAGGCACGAGCCAGATTGACCCTAGCCCCACCCACCTCCATCCTCCTCCCCAACAGGGAGCACTACCCTCGACTGGGGGAGGTGGGGCGTGGCTCTCGGGTCAGTGCCCTGGGATTTGAGTGTGTGGCAGACAGGAGGAGGAAAAGGATTAACATGAAAGCAGAAAATGGGATTAGGAGGCCTCAGGATAATGTGCCCACCCAGCCCCCAATCCATGACAACGGCTTCTGGCATTCCTCTGTGGCTTCTGGAGCCCGGGACATGTAAGACTTGGTTGTCCCTGCACCCAGGGCAGAGTGGGGAAAGGAGACTTGGTGGTCTCAGAATGTGAGACCACTCAGTTTGCTGGGATGTGGGGCTGTGCTGCTACTGGCCACAGGCAAAGCCTGAGTGCAGTTATGTGCATTTTCTCATTCAGTCCTCATGGCAACTCTGTGAGATGCATTATGGCCCAGAGAGGTGAAGAGCTGACATCCAAGCCTAGGCTATTGCACCCAAAAGACTGTTTCTTCCCCTCCACCTGGGAGCACACTGTCCACCTGAACCTGCAGGATCAATGATCCATCCACACCTGCCACTTGCCTTAGGAAGGAGTCCTAGGCCCAAACTCTGTGGTCAATTAAGGAGACAAAGTCTGCCTCTCTGGCATCATCCCACAAGAATGAGGGTGTCCCCAAAGAGCATGATCTTTAAGGACCCCTTTGAAATCCATTGTGCTGGACTTTTTTTCCCTATTCACCTCTCTCTCTGTGACCCAGCCAAAGCTACCACCCTCAGATGGAGAAAGTGCTAAATCAGTCCCAATTAGGTAAAGAGATGGGCCACGATATTTCTTAAAAGTGCCTCTCAAGCTCCAGAGACTCCCTGACAACTGTGTTTTCCTATCCCACTCCATTCAAGATCCCTGTCTGCCTCCTTTGTTTGGGACTCTGATTCCTTATCTCCCGCCCCATCCCATCCAGCCCCCCTCGGTGCTCTCTGCAGCCCTCTTCTGGCCTCATTCTAGCTCCAGAATGTCTCTTTCGAGGTACAGTGACAAGAGTTCCCCCCTCTATCACTCAGGGCCCCAAAAGGAAACAGAGAGCACAATGAACATAAGATACATTTACAGATGTGGGGGTACAGGGTAACCCCAAGGGACAGTGCTGTAATGCAGGGCCAGTAGCAACTGAGCTTAAGCCTTCTCTACCCAGGGGAGGGCATGAGAGCTGTTAGCAGAACCCAGGAGGACCCAGAATGAGCCAGGTAGGGTGGTACCTCAAGAAGAGAAGTGACTGAAGGACATAGGTGGAGGAATGAGCACACAGGAGGAACATGTGCTCTCACTGCACTGTCCTTCCTCCCTCCCCTCAGTCTCCTGCAAGCTCTGCATGGGCCAAACCTAACTTGGAGGCAGAGGGCCAAGGAACTGGATGTGAGGTCTGTAATTGTCAGCCCTCTGAGACCAAGCTCAGGGTGAAGAAGGGAGGTGGGGAGATCAGGAGCACAACGCCCACTTCACATGTGAGTTTGGCTTGAGGGGAGGGCAAGAGAAGACTTTTCTTTCTTGTTCCCAGTTCCATTCTTAGACATTCAGCTATTTGCTGTTCTGTTTGGATGAAGTAACACCTTGGGCCCAAACCTTCAGGGAGTCCTCTACAGCGTGCATTCTCAACAGAGCTGCTGTCATCCCCAAGAAGACAAAATTTGGTTCTTGGGAGATGAGAAATCTTATATATTACAATGGTCTGTCGCCCTCCAAAAAGCTACAGGACAGAAACAGGTATACAGTATATCCGTGCTATTCAAATTTCATGGGAGGTGGTGGCAATTAGAAAAAAGTATATAAAAAAGTACCGGGGGGATGATAATAATGAAAAATAGATTAAGAAACACTGGGTTATAGAAACCCAAAACCCTTTTTTGGGCTGTCACTAAGAGCTTCAAACCCGTCACCCATAAAAGTGCAGCTTATACTATTATTCTCTAAACAGATGTATATGTATATGTTTATATGTTCTCTCTTTACGCAGTTCATAAGAAAAACAAAGTGCAATTTGAATTATTTCTCACTTCGTGCTTTCCTCCACCCGCCTTTACCCATGGTGAACATCTCGTGGGCCTCCTGCACCTTCCGGCAGCTTACAGCCCTTTCCTGGTTAGTGTTCCTGGTGTCGAAGAGCTCAGGGTCATAGGCAAGCTGGAGGATTTCAGTGTGCACTCACTCCTCTCTCAAGTGCACCTTCCGGCAGCTTACAGCCCTTTCCTGGTTAGTGTTCCTGGCGTCAAAGAGCTCAGGGTCATAGGCAAGCTGGAGGATTTCAGTGTGCACTCACTCCTCTCTCAAGTGATCAAGCCACAAAATATTTCTTGGATGCTAGTCGCCATAATGAATACCAAAATATAAGACATGTCCTGCCCTTCAGGAGCTCACAGTGTCACTGGAGATGTCACAGAGAAAGACAAATTCAACAAGGCAATATGTGACATGTGACTATACAGCAATAAGGCTTATTTTCACATGTGGTTTGTGAGGGCAAAAGGCCTTGATGGTCACATCTCAAATCACTAAGGGCCGGCCAACCTGGTCCCCCCAGGAGCATCAGTTCTCCCACAGGAGCCCCACTGTTAACACTTTTCCACCGAGAGAGAAAGGCGTATTTATCCTACTCTTTGTTTCTTATCTCTAAGCCATTTCCCTATTTGTCACCAGACATTCTCTCCATTCCCATGGTGACTCGACTTCTTCAACAGGCTTTGGTGTGGAGACTTTCAGAGGATTCTTGAAAGTGTAAATAGATTGTGTCTTCTGTTTTCCCCCTTATCCATACACTTATTCGACCCTTCAAAGGGCTCTAGTAGATTAGGGAGGCACGATTCCTCCTTACCAAAGACAGGCTGCCTTTCCACAGGAGGTGGAGTTTGCTCAAGTGCTCCATAATCCTGCCTTTAGAGCTTCTGTCGACTTGCCTGGTATCGACACAAAACTTGTGGGCCACTTCCCAGAGACCCCTCCAGTGCCTTCAGTTCTTTAGCACAGGAGTTGACCTCAAGAAAGGGCTCTCGTTTTGTCCTGCCCTTCCAGAATATCAATCTTCTTATTTATTGGCAGTGGTGGTGGCGCAGAGGGCACGCTGGGGGGAGGCAAAATAAAAACAAAATATACAGTATGCTTTGCTTCCCATTGCTTGGAGATTTAAGGCACTGTAATTCATCTGAGCTTGTACAGAAGATAATAGTGGGGTTATCGGTATCACATTTCATTTTATGACTTATCACCTTGTTTACATCACTTTAGGTTATATACAGGATCTAGATTACCTTTAAATGCCCTGTTCTTGTTTAGTCATTTTTTTTCCATTAATAAAAATTTTTAAAGGCAGTGATTGTTCTAAGAAATGCCTATTATACTTAGGGCACAGAGATCTTTAATGGAGAAAGACAGTTTGTCTTGTATCTTGGCCTCCGTATCTTTTTGAAGCAGGCTTTGATGCTGTGTGAAGTCTTCTGACTCCATCGTTGAGCTATGCAGTACTTTGCAGTTATTAAGAGCAAATGAGTTTCTTCTTTAAACATAGACCTCTGCTTAGCACATTTAGTACTATTTGACTTGGTCTCAAGATAGTGCTATTCCCGGAATGGACTTCACATGCTGAAAAATTTTTTTTAATTACCCACAATCCTATCACATATGTTGAAATGACCTTTTTTTTCCTATAGCCTCTCCAAAACTTTGCTGAGATGAAGAGATTTCTACAGGGTACTTTTGGGTTTGAAACTCACAAGTTAACTCTTTAATGCTCAAGTCTATATAGCCCATTCATGCTGCTTCTGAAAATATATTCTGGGCAAATAATTCAAAATATAAAAAAATTCAAATGTAGGGCCAGCCCGTGGCTCACTCGGTAGAGTGCAGTGCTGATAACACCAAGGCCGCGGGTTCGGATCTTATATAGGGATGGCCAGTTCGCTCACTGGCTGAACGTGGTGCTAACAACACCAAGCTAAGGGTTGAGATCCCCTTACCAGCCATCTATTAAAAAAAAAAAAAAAAAAAATTCAAATGTACACAAATGTTCCTTGCAACATTATTTAGAATGACAAAAAATGAGAATTATATAGCAATACGAGAAAATGTATAAAGTATAGTGTTAAATGAAAAGAGCAGGATGTAAATGAATGCAACTTTGTAAAAATGAAGCGGAAAAGACTGGAATACACAGAACCAACAATTTTGTAAGGATGACAAACTAATATGTATTTTTCTTATTCTCAAAAATCTTGGGGGCTGGCCCGTGGCTCACTCGGGAGAGTGCGGTGCTGATAACACCAAGGCCCCGGGTTCGGATCCCATAGTGTTAAATGAAAAAAGCAGGATGTAAATGAATGCAACTTTGTAAAAATGAATGCGGAAAAGACTGGAATACACAGAACCAACAATTTCGTAAGGATGACAAACTAATATGTATTTTTCTTATTCTCAAAAATCTTCATATATGTTGTGATGTTTGATTAATAAAAAATGGTTTTAATTAGACAGTTGTTTCAATACATTAAAGGAAGAGCTCAATCTTTTTTTTCTTCATATATGTTGTGATGTTTGATTAATAAAAAAATGGTTTTAATTAGACAGTTGTTTCAATACATTAAAGGAAGAGCTCAATCTTTTTTTCTAAAGTGGAGCCAAAATCTCCCATTTTATTCTATAACCTTTATTTAAAATGGACTTTTGGAAAGTCAGCCCCATTAATTCTCTGATACATAAATAGTGTTTGATAGCTTAATACAGGAGTTGAAATCACAAATGACTACAGGAGCCAGGAGGGAAGGGAGTGGGGCTGCCTGGGGCCACCTGGAGAACCTAGGCCTGAGCTGCGTAAGTATTTCAAGGGAATCAGAGTGTTTTATGATTCTTCTGATTGGTACATTTTGGCCACTAATTCAAATGCAAAATTAAAATAAAGACACTGTGGGCCAAACAGAACATGTCTACAAGCTGGATTCAGCCAGCTGGCAGCCAGTTTGTAACCTTCAACATAAAACCCATTTCCGAAGTTACAGCCAGCCTGCCTGGTTTCCGAGCACTCAGACAACCAAACCTTCCCGTGTTCTTCCGTTCTCTCTTCCTCAGTGAGCCCTGCACCACTTCCTACTGTTTGATGAAGGTGATGAAGGATATTAGTCCTCAGAATTGCAAAAGCTTGTGAATCTGTCCCTAGTTGGAAGCATGTCTCCTGCCAGAACGTGAAAGTTGGTGACATTTTTGGTATTAATTTGTTCTCCATCTGTCGCTTACATTAGCGTGGCTGCGAGGAATGGATTTGATGCTGTTCAAATATGCCCAATTTCATCTGTAAGCCCCTTCACAGTTGTCAGATGGTGCCAGCCTGTCCCAGCTTTGTTTCCAGCTTGTTGTCAATCAGATCCAGCAGTCAAAGTGCTTATCACTGTTTATTCCAACACCGCTGCCCTGTCTGGCACCATTTACCCACTTCAGAGTGCTGACGCTGAGACGTGGCCACCTCTTCTGCTCCATCTTCGCTCTCTATCTCCATCTCCCTCTGGTCCCTAGGAGCACCTAGGGCACCATGACCACTGAGGGATCCTATCTGCTTTCATGCTGGCATCTGCTTCTGATCTCTCATGCAGGGGTCCAGGCATGCTCCACTACTGGAAAATGACGCTTTTCCCTGCAGTAGCCCTAGTGACTTTGCCACAGATTTCCTCCTGTTCTGAGATCCTTGGATATGTGACCCTGGACTTGCAGTAGGTGCAACTGACACCCAGTCCTTGGTACACCATGGACCATCCAGCACCACAATGTCAATGTGATGTCCCTGCTGCCCTAGGGCCATGGCAAACTGCATCAACAGCATCTTTTAGGAGCTTGTGCATTGATTAATCACCAACCAATAAAAAAATGAGTTAAGGCTCCCCAGTAGCCACTTTGTCTTCTACACAGTGAACTGCCCCTTCCTTCCCCATCCAGGACCCATTGTGGTTACAAATACCTTCTATTAGTTCTTAGTTTATTTTGAGCACTGCAGATGCTGCCAGATGTTTACTTTTAACGTGAGGAGAAGTGCACTGTGCTATAGAAGGGGGAAGGGAGGGAGAGCTCAGGGCTTCAGGACTGGCAAGCCCCTTCACAACCCAGCCACTGGGGGCTCCTTCCCCGCCCTCCAGATGTGGCCCAGCCCCCACCCTGTTTTGCCAAGTCAGCAGATCCAGACTCTTCCAAGCATGGAGGGCCTCGCAGCCTCCAGAGCCCAGGCGGCAGCACATACAGCCCACCATGTGAGGCACACGTGTGTAACCCCGAGGTCACGCCTGGGCTCCACAGCCCCTACGGCACTCGGCACNACAAAAAATGAGAATTATATAGCAATACGAGAAAATGTATAAAGTATAGTGTTAAATGAAAAAAGCAGGATGTAAATGAATGCAACTTTGTAAAAATGAATGCGGAAAAGACTGGAATACACAGAACCAACAATTTCGTAAGGATGACAAACTAATATGTATTTTTCTTATTCTCAAAAATCTTCATATATGTTGTGATGTTTGATTAATAAAAAATGGTTTTAATTAGACAGTTGTTTCAATACATTAAAGGAAGAGCTCAATCTTTTTTTCTAAAGTGGAGCCAAAATCTCCCATTTTATTCTATAACCTTTATTTAAAATGGACTTTTGGAAAGTCAGCCCCATTAATTCTCTGATACATAAATAGTGTTTGATAGCTTAATACAGGAGTTGAAATCACAAATGACTACAGGAGCCAGGAGGGAAGGGAGTGGGGCTGCCTGGGGCCACCTGGAGAACCTAGGCCTGAGCTGCGTAAGTATTTCAAGGGAATCAGAGTGTTTTATGATTCTTCTGATTGGTACATTTTGGCCACTAATTCAAATGCAAAATTAAAATAAAGACACTGTGGGCCAAACAGAACATGTCTACAAGCTGGATTCAGCCAGCTGGCAGCCAGTTTGTAACCTTCAACATAAAACCCATTTCCGAAGTTACAGCCAGCCTGCCTGGTTTCCGAGCACTCAGACAACCAAACCTTCCCGTGTTCTTCCGTTCTCTCTTCCTCAGTGAGCCCTGCACCACTTCCTACTGTTTGATGAAGGTGATGAAGGATATTAGTCCTCAGAATTGCAAAAGCTTGTGAATCTGTCCCTAGTTGGAAGCATGTCTCCTGCCAGAACGTGAAAGTTGGTGACATTTTTGGTATTAATTTGTTCTCCATCTGTCGCTTACATTAGCGTGGCTGCGAGGAATGGATTTGATGCTGTTCAAATATGCCCAATTTCATCTGTAAGCCCCTTCACAGTTGTCAGATGGTGCCAGCCTGTCCCAGCTTTGTTTCCAGCTTGTTGTCAATCAGATCCAGCAGTCAAAGTGCTTATCACTGTTTATTCCAACACCGCTGCCCTGTCTGGCACCATTTACCCACTTCAGAGTGCTGACGCTGAGACGTGGCCACCTCTTCTGCTCCATCTTCGCTCTCTATCTCCATCTCCCTCTGGTCCCTAGGAGCACCTAGGGCACCATGACCACTGAGGGATCCTATCTGCTTTCATGCTGGCATCTGCTTCTGATCTCTCATGCAGGGGTCCAGGCATGCTCCACTACTGGAAAATGACGCTTTTCCCTGCAGTAGCCCTAGTGACTTTGCCACAGATTTCCTCCTGTTCTGAGATCCTTGGATATGTGACCCTGGACTTGCAGTAGGTGCAACTGACACCCAGTCCTTGGTACACCATGGACCATCCAGCACCACAATGTCAATGTGATGTCCCTGCTGCCCTAGGGCCATGGCAAACTGCATCAACAGCATCTTTTAGGAGCTTGTGCATTGATTAATCACCAACCAATAAAAAAATGAGTTAAGGCTCCCCAGTAGCCACTTTGTCTTCTACACAGTGAACTGCCCCTTCCTTCCCCATCCAGGACCCATTGTGGTTACAAATACCTTCTATTAGTTCTTAGTTTATTTTGAGCACTGCAGATGCTGCCAGATGTTTACTTTTAACGTGAGGAGAAGTGCACTGTGCTATAGAAGGGGGAAGGGAGGGAGAGCTCAGGGCTTCAGGACTGGCAAGCCCCTTCACAACCCAGCCACTGGGGGCTCCTTCCCCGCCCTCCAGATGTGGCCCAGCCCCCACCCTGTTTTGCCAAGTCAGCAGATCCAGACTCTTCCAAGCATGGAGGGCCTTGCAGCCTCCAGAGCCCAGGCGGCAGCACATACAGCCCACCATGTGGGGCACACGTGTGTAACCCCGAGGTCACGCCTGGGCTCCACAGCCCCTACGGCACTCGGCACTCAGATGGGGACTCTCACTACAGAGTCCCCTTTTCACCTTACCCTTGGAAACAGCTCCCTCCTTGACAAGACCAAATGGCAGAATTCCCTTTTGAATTATTAGGACTATCTGAAAATAACACTTTTGGCAGTTATGGCCATGGTAGGACCCCAAGACTTACCTCGGAACCCCACAAAGCCTGACCCATTTGCAGCTACACCCTTGTTTCCTGATCCCATCACAGCTTGCGGAGTCCAGTAGGATTTGTGGGATCTGGGGCCGCTAAGGGGAACTGAGGCTAATGGCAAAGGACAATGTAAGTACAGGTTCTTCCCACCAGGGTCCAAAGTCTTCTAAAGGCATTACCTACAATCCAGATCTTTCGAAGGAAAGCTCCTGATCTCACATCCCCTTATGCCATCATTATCTCTGCTCCCGGACAATGA
>NW_007726622.1:869439-871588 GCF_000696425.1 Galeopterus variegatus | reverse complement strand
AAGGAAAGCTCCTGATCTCACATCCCCTTATGCCATCATTATCTCTGCTCCCGGACAATGAAGGACAGCCTGCTCACTTGTCCATCCATCAACCTGTTCAATCCATCCTCCTCCTCGCTTCCGCCTTCATGGGCTTTTTCTTTTTCCCTCTTGGTGCCCAGGAAGCAGGACAAAAAGCAGACTCTCATAACCAGCCCATACTCCCAAACAGAAATGGGCCTGGGAGGAAGAAGGATGAACAACAGCCTGAGGAGCTTTGCAGAGCAGAGAGGCCCAGGGGCAGAGCCACGCGCATCGGCTGCAGATTTATGACAGAGTGTGCCTGAGCTGGCTGCAGCCCGCAGCCTGGACTCCTCTCAGAATTCCTAGACAATATACCACTCCCATTTCTGAGCCATTTATCCCAAACTCAACAATGATTGAGAGCTGGTAGGAAAAGGGGAAACACCCCTTGACATCTTTCTTAAGAACTTGTTTTTCCAAGAATAAACGGAATGCAGAAATCACAGAATGCTGTTTCAACTTGAAACTGTGAACTCACTCAGTTGTAGTCACGCCTGTATGCAGCGCCCTCCAAAATGCCATCCAACACCGCCTCTATAAGCTTCACCAATCCTCATGTAAATGATTCCATCAGAAACTGAAGTGCCTCCAACCCAGTGCTCATGCTTCTTTCTCCTCTCCCCATAGCTGCTCTGGGGCAGGGCTAACGCCAGGCTGATCTGCACGACTGCCTCCTCCAGGAAGCCCCCTGTCTTTTCCTCAAAGACTCCTCCACCCCCAGGGAACCCTTTCCTTTTTTCTTCCCCATTCATACAGTCTCTGACCCTCCTAAGAAAGTAGGTCCATCAGTTAATGATTTAGTCATACATACACACACGTCCTTTGTCTTGCTGTGTTAAACAATGTTACCAATAGGTGACCACCCCTGAAAACTTTCAAGGAGCTCAAGGGTGGGGATGCCAGGGAAGAAGGGTCCAGGGGACACACAGGGAGGACTGGGAGGAATATGGCTCTGAAGTGAGCAGGCAGTATCCAAAGCCTTGACTGAGACTGTGTCCTTAACGTCAACCCTACCCGTGTGTCAGTTGATCTCAGATCAGGGAGAGGTCACTGGAGACAATAAAGAATGTTGCTGGGGCCTTCAACAGAGGTCGCCGAGGAGGTTCTTTGGTCTAGTGGTTATGAGCTTAAGCTCTGAAGTCTAGCTCCATAAGTTATGCCCTGTGGGACCTTACACAGATTTGTTTATGTTGTTTAGCCTTGGTTTCTTCATCTGTGAAAAGGGGATGAAATAGTACTTACTTCATAGGCTAGTTATGAGGTATCAATAGAGTAATGTTGATAAATCATCGAGCCTGTCACATCGTAAGTGCCTAGTAAACATCAGCTATGACTGTCGCTATTGTACTTTATTATTGGGTTCCAGACTAGCCCTCCCACAAGGTCCTGAGAGGGAAGGCCACCTCTCTGGGGTGGCAGGTGAGGCAGCCAGGAGGGCAGGCACCAGACAGGACCACCCAGCGGGCTGGGGAAGGTGCTGGCAGGATGGCCCCAGCTGCAGCTGCTGGGCAGCCATCCAGGGTGACAGACAGAACGCAGTGTACAAGGGTGTGGAGACAGACAACAGGTGGCAGCTCAGCAACAGTCAGCGGCTGGGGAGGGGAGTGGCAGATCGTGGAGCATTTGGTAATGGTCTCACTACCAGCAGGTGGAGCATAGCAACGGGCAATTCCAGAGGAGTCTCCTGAAAACCAAGCAGGCAGGCAGAAACAGGAAAGGCTGTCAGCAGGCCCCAGAATCCACATCTGCGGGGGCAGAGAGAGCAGAGCTGGGCCTCAGGCCTACAAGGACCAGCCAGGTTACCAGGACCACACCACAGCACAGGACACAAATTGGCAGTGGCAGTAGCAGAGCACAGGCACCCAGCCGGCAGGAGGAGAGAAGGGCTGCATGGCTGGGAGTGTGGCAGGTCCTGATGTGGTTCAGCCCTACCCTCGACCCCTGGGCATAGGCCAGGCCAATTGCCAGGGCAACCAGGGCAGGTCTGAGCCAGTGCTGTCCCCACAGTGAGGGTGCAGGAGAGGGAAGCTGGAGGTCATTGTGGGGTTAGCTCCTCTCTCTCTCTCTCTCTCTCTCTCTCTCTCTC
>NW_007726622.1:858715-868700 GCF_000696425.1 Galeopterus variegatus | reverse complement strand
CTCTCTCTCTCTCTCTCTCTCTCTCTCTCTCTCACATGCACAAACACACGTTTTGGCCAGATACTATTCCACTTTTCCTGATTCTTGCCCTTTGCATGCTTTCTCTCCTCCAGATCCTATTTGCTGATGAGGAAGAACCAAAATAGATAGAATCAACTTTTCAAATAAAAAGCTGATAACACCAAGGTCAAGGGTTACTGAGCCAGCCACCAAAAAAAAAGTAAATGAAAAGCCCAGTCTATCAGGGCTTAAAACAGCCCCCCTGACAGACATTTAGCAAGTATCATGTCACTAGGAGTCTGCTCTGTGACCCAAAGGAAGGAGGGGTCTGCAGCAGTGAACACAGCTACAGGGAGCTAGACTCCCAATTAAAAAAGGAGGGTGAGGGTCCCCACAGCCCCTGACTTGGGTTCATCTTCTGCATGTCCCGTTCTTAGGCTCAGCTAACAACCTCTCCATAAACTCTGTTCTGGACATATGTCTTGTCAATGACCCCAGAAATCTTAGTCTCGGAGACCAACCAACCTTGGGAGCCAGGCTCAAGGTCATCTATGGTAGAGCCACATCCTCACAGAAGACACTAACCCATATTCATCTCTGCAAGCCTGTCAAGCCTCACACTTGTCCATCCATATTAGCCCTAAGCCTCATACACACACACACTTACATGGTTTCCCAAATCTCACATGCATGCTCTTAATCACTGGCCTCCAAGGCTTAAGGGTGTGAGCAGTGAGAGTGGACACCATCTCAGAGTGCCCCATTAGGGCAGACAAGCAGTGACTAGGGCACCCTACCCCAGCCTCTGAGCACATCAGCCACACCATGCACCCTGATCTTGCTGGGCCTCTTCTTCCTTCCTAGCAGGATGGTCCGAAGAGCTAGTGACCTGGACTTGGTAGGAGCAGGCCAGGCTGCCTTCTCAGTTTGTTCTTGGCTTTAGAATATGGTTATGGGTGTGCATAACAAATATATGGATCCACCTGGACTGAGCTCCACAAATTCATTCAGAGCTAGGGATGTGCCTCTGGTGATGGATTAACCAGGGTCACAGAACCTTCCCTGACCTCCAGGGCTTCCTGGATACATAAAAGGCAGAATGATCAACAACATCAGTCTAGATCTTTCCAACAGAGGGAATTTACTAGAAAGACGAGGTTACATGGGTGGTAGAAGGGCTAAGAAGACACACAAGAGATGATGAGCCAATCCGGAGATGAGCAAGAGCAGGGAGCCACTTCTGTCCTAGGGCTGGAGGGGGAAAGCAGCAAGAGGAAGTGGGGTTACCAGAGTCCAAAGCCAGGACTGTCCAGTGGGAACTGCAGCCATGGACCAAGAGATGATGAGCCAATCCGGAGATGAGCAAGAGCAGGGAGCCACTTCTGTCCTAGGGCTGGAGGGGGAAAGCAGCGAGAGGAAGTGGGGTTACCAGAGTCCAAAGCCAGGACTGTCCAGTGGGAACTGCAGCCATGGAAAGAGGTGACATGTGATATGGGCTGGAGCCATGAAGAGACCCAGGTTCTTCCAAAGACACCACAGAAGGCAGAGAGAGAGGAATCTCTGTTAATCTTCTGCTAGGAACTCCCATTGGCTAGCCCTATCTGGAAGCCAAAGGGCAAGAAGGCTGGGAAATACAGTCCCTGCAGAACGGCCCTGGAAGGGAAGGAAACCAAATAGAGAGCAAACAGGCAATTGGCCAGCATCAGCCAGGAATGATGACCCACGGAGCCTTGGATTCACCACTGGCATCTGTCTCTGTTTTGAAGAAATCCTAGAACCAGCTGCCCAGGAAGCAGCATCCTCCTTAGTCCTCTTAGCCTCACAAAGGCGGAAATGGGTCAGCTGCCTCTGATGTAAAAGTATGTCCTGTTAATGTGCACAATCGGAAAGTTATTTTGCATGTTCGTCACAGCAGGGTGATGCCCCTGAAGAAAACTGGGCATTGTCTGTAAACAAGTGGTGTCCTCCCTCAGGGGCTATCTGTCTTTATGCCCCAGTTTGGGGCTGGGCTGGGTCCAGCACTAGGGGGCTCTTTGAGCCATTTCCTACACTGGAAAAAGGCATGTTATCTGTCTAGGGTCTAGGAGGGAGGCATTGTCCAGCACACCAGAGCACTCAGCATGCTCCTAGGAGAAGTCCAGACAGCCTCCTCCTCTCATCCCTCCACCTCTCCCCAAACTCAGACCACATTTGGCCCAGCTTCCTTCAGGCCTCTTCAAGCATCTCACCCAAAGTCTTTGGCCTGGGCATTAGGGGCATGCTCCATTTACATCCTTATCATTCCTCCAGGTACTCCACACCCCTTTTCCCCGACACTCCCCTCTCTGCCCCAGCTAGTTCTGATGTGGGAAGCCCTCCCTTCAAGGCCCTCAGCACTAGAGTACTGGGAATAAGGGTAAGGGAGGAGGTAGGGTGGGGAGAGGAAAAGGACATTTCTAAGATTCCTGGAAACTTTTCTGGCCCCAGACAAGGAAGACCTTGCTCAGCATACGTTGGGCCCAAGAGAGCATGCAAAATGGAAGGATTCTCCCCACCCATCTTTGGCAGTCACTTCTGCTCAGACACTGTCACTTACTAGTTTCACTTACTAGCTTCACTTCTTCTCAGACACTGTCACTTTACTTACTAGTTTCATTGTTTCCTGGAAGTCTTGGGTCCTCGGCTTGGGTCTGTAAGCTCTCCATAGGCAGGAGTCAGATCTGCATAGCACAGAGTACTGCACATGCCCCAGCCCTCACCACACTGCACAAATCCAGGAAGTACCTTCACCATGAGTCCTGTGCAGGATTGGCTGCATAATTTCTGAGTCCCAGTGCAAAATGACAACATGGGGCTCCTTGTCAAAAATTGTTAAAATTTTCAAGATGGTAGCAATAGAGCATTAATCCAAGCACAGGACCCTTGTAAGCAACTGCACAGGTCACGTGACTATGGCGCCAGCCCTGGTCCTCGGTGGTATGAGTAGTAGTTTGACTACAAAGATACCACCATTAATTCCTTCCTCCCTGTGCCCACATGCCATTCTCACATCAAGGGGCAGAGCCTAATTCCCTCCCCTTAAATCTGGACTTGACAAATGGAATGCAATGGAAATGACATCCTTTACCTCTAAGCCTAGGTCATAAGAAGACTTGCAGATTCTGCCTGGACATCCTGCAATGCTTGCTCCTGGGACACGCCTTCTCAGAACTCAGCCACCATGCTGTGAGAAACCCAAGCCACATGGAGAAACCACGTGAAAGTCAATGCCCTGACTGAGCCTCAAGTGAACAGCCAACATCAGTCAGTCATGTGAGCAAACCATCCTGGTCATCTAGTGCCATCGCACCCTCATGACTGCAGCCCAACTGACATCTGACTGCAACCACATGAGAGACCCCAAGTGAAAACTACCCAGCTGAGCCCCGTCAACCTACTGAACCATGAAAAATAATAATAAATTGTTTTACACCACAAAGCTTTGTAGTGCTTTTCTCTACAACAATAAATAACTGGGACATGCTCCAAGGAGTGGCATTCACTTAGAATAAAATGTGAGTGTCCTGGCTTGTGTAGCATGACAGGACTGGCTGAGCACACAGTAGGGGCTCAAGAAAGGCTGACCACTGGCCTGATGGTATTGTCACCAGACACGTGGGACCCTGACCCAGGATATGCCCTCTCTCTGATGGACACTCATCGTGATGAAATATCTGCCATCTGGTTTCAACCTGACATCTCCCTGGCTAATGAGGATGCGGATACTGCTGTCTCCAGAGATTCATGGCCACTTCCTCCCATCCCATTCTTACCCTTCCTATCTCAGGAAATGAAAAGCAATCTTTCCCCAGGGCCTGTTTACTCATAGCAACATAACAGGATTCCAAAACCAATCTCACAGCCAGTTCCAATATCTGTCTCCGCTGTAATAATAACTCAGATGCTTCACCTGCTCTCAGATTCCCTTCTCTGCTCTTGTGTGTGTTCATTTGTTTCCTCGGGATCTTTAAACATCTGATTAAATTTCATGCTTCAAATGGAAAGTTCCAAAGATAGAAGATTATCAGATTTTGTAACTTTCATCGGCCTTCCTCTCTGCTTGGCAACTTTGTGCAACCCGTCTCTCTATCCTCACCCCTTGCCTCCCAGAAGTCCGCCCATGCCCTATGAATTCCTCTCCCACTTGGACACTCTATCCTCTCCCGCCTGCAGCCCACCCCTGAAACCCAAGACCTGGGCAGCCCCTAGAGGATGAGCACAAGTCAGCGTGTCCCATGCCCTATGAATTCCTCTCCCACTTGGACACTCTATCCTCTCCCGCGGGCAGCCCACCCCTGAAACCCAAGACCTGGGCAGCCCCTAGAGGATGAGCACAAGTCAGCGTGCAGACTGAGACTACAAAGGCTGGAGTTTGGCTGGAGATGGGACCCCCCATAAGCTTAGCTGGACCAACAGGGCTCTGAAATCCCAGGCTAACGTGACATCCCTGTGAGGCTCTGACCACATGGCCTCGCTTCTTACAACACAAACTCCCCCAAATTTCACTTCTCTATGAAGGGAGCAGACAAATGCAGAAAAATCAAGTGACCAGAGACCCAAGGCACTGAGGCTGGGCCTTGTAACAACAGGGGGTTCCTGAGTCCGCAGCTCCCACCAACTGCCCCCACCATTCCTTGGGCAAATGAAGGGATGCAGTATGACCACAGTCAGTCTGCACAGCTTGATCCCAATTTCCATTTTGTGGATACAAATGGCACTTTAGATATCTTGGTTGCACACAGGTCCCCAGGCAGACCTCATTTACCCCAAGCAGTCCTCATTACTTGCAAGTAGCGTGTTCAGCTACCAGGTGGATGGTGGCTTCCAGGCCACAAACATAAAGCAGCCAGAAACATTTCTGAGATAAAGGCCAATTTTTTTCTCCCTTCTGTCCTCCCAGCCCTCACCCCACCCCACCCTAACTCATATTCAAGCAGCTAGTCTGCTTTGTGCTCTCTGCCTCAGGGGAGGGATGTGATGGGGAGGAAAAGGCAGAAACGAGCTTTGATGTCTGTGCAAAATTATTTAGGAGAGCAGCGCTTCTCTCCACCCTTCCTCTCCACCCCCCAAAATAAACAATAAAGCATCACCCAGTTTTAGGCATTCTGTAATAAGCAACAGAAAACGGACTAATACACCATCCTAAAGTCTCCTCTCTTGTGTTTCTCATCCTGTTCCAATTTCTTCACCCTAGTTCAGACCCTCTGTAAGTCACCTAGATACTATCAAGAGAGAACCGTGAGGAGAAACCACCCTTGTGAGGAGTGCACAGAGCAGGGCTTGTGAAGGACCACCCCAGGAGTGAGAGGGTGGTCAGCTAGGCAGGGCTCAGTGACTCCTGGCCCCAGTCTCTCTGGCTCCCACCCTCACTACACCACTCTGCCTAGGCATGGGCGAAATCCTTTCCTCCCAAGTTCATCTGAAACAGATTGGAATTTTTCAAAAGGAACTTTAGTTTTTGGTTTTTTCCAGGGAAAGGGAGAAAAATTCTGACACACGAAACTGTTTTTAAAAAATGGAAACAAATGAGGTTGTGTGTTTTCTATCTTAAAATAATGACCACTTAGCAAGATCCCTCTTTCCCTGGTAAAACTCACTCAACCCCCAGGCCCCGGCCCTCTGCCCTTCACCCTGTGAGCAACCCCACAACACAGCTCATTTCTCTTTCCACTGGGACAAGTGGGTGGACAAGCTGGACCTTGAGTGAATAATGGCAATCACATATTTCTTTGCAGTGGTTATTCCAACTCGTGCTATATTTTATTTTACTACAAATTTTTGTTTTTTAAAAGGTGATCCTTGAACATATTAGAAAATGTTTTTCACCAAAGCAAATACAGTGAAAAAACTTGCTCCTCTTACCCCTAACCCAGGCGTCCAGCTCTCTTTCCCAAAGGCACATACTGTGCACTTGCCAGCACATATGGAGATAAGTATGTGACGGCACGCTCTGCACCATGTTCCACTCCTTGCCTTTCTCACTTAACAATGTATCTTGGAGATTGTTCCACAACGCACAAATAGATCGGCCTTATTCTTCTTATCAGCTTTACGGATGTACCATGATTCTTCCACCAGGTCCCCTGTTGACCAACATTTAGCTTATTTCCACTCTTTTGCTATTACAAGCATACTGCAATAAGTATCTCTGCTTTTTTCCCCTTGTGCATTTGTTAGAAAAATGCTAGAAATGGAATTCCTCAGTCAAAGCAAATATATGTTTTAAATTTTGATAGCCCAAATCAAAATTTGCCTCCAAAATGGTTGTTCCAGTTCACACTCCCAAAATCAACGTGTGAGAGTGTTGGTTTCCTCCTAGTTTTGCCAGTCATCCACCAAACATTTTCATCTTTGCTGGTATGATATGTAAAAAATGATTTTTTGGTGTAGTTCTAATTTGAATTTCTTTTAGAATATGTGAAGTTGAGCAGGAAATGCTTGAGGGGACAAACTAGTTCCTGATCACCTGTATTCAAATCCAAACCCAACCATTTATTACTTGAGTGACTTGGAGCAATTTACATAACCTCTCTATGTTTTCAGTTTCTCATCAGTAAAATGAATATCATAATAATAACATTACTCACACAGTTGTTGTAAAACTTAAATGTGTAAACAAAGATAAAGCTCTGTATAAGTTTCATTAATTATCATTATCTTTCCATATGTTTAATGACCACTTGTTTGTTTTTCCTGTGAACTGTCCATTCATGTCCTTTGCACATTTTTCCATTGGGTGTTGTTTTTTTTCTTCTTGAGATATAAAGGCTCTTTATATATTTAGGAAATTAACTCTCTATGATTGTGTAGTGAATGTTTTCCCCAGCTTGTCTGTGCCTTTTGACTTTAAGACATTTTTGCCATGTAGAAATTTTTAATTTTTATGTCATTAAATATATCAACTTTTCCTTTGATGACTTTCGGACTGCAAGCTGTGCTTCAGAAATCTCACCCCTCTTGAGATGAGAATGAATAGAAACCAGAATTGCTTCCTGATTTCACTTTCCTCCCTTCTCTCTCCCCATCATGTGAATGACTCAAAGTTATCTCCTAAAGCCACCTCAGTGGTTTTTCCACATTCAATCTCCCCCTGCTTCCATCTGAAGTCCCTCAAGAGTAAGTCCAATAATGACACTTCCCTGCTCAAGAGTGTTCAGTAGCTCCCCATTGCCTATTGAACCAAAAACAAGCTTCTCATTAGAAGCATCTGCCTGGATGACCCCAACTTACTGTGCAGGCTGGTGATTCCCCTAAATGTCCCCTGTCCTCCAGCTCAACTCCACTTTTCAATGTTCCCCTCAAGTGTCCTTCCCTCCTCCCCGATTTTCATCACACTATTTTATCTACCTGCAAAGCCTTCCACCCATATCTGCCTATCAAAAGTCTCCTCATCTTTCAAGACTCATCCCAAACAGACCTTCTCCACGAAGTCTCTTCTACTTTTCAATGTTCCCCTAAAGTGTCCTTCCCTCCTCCCTGATTTTCATCACACTATTTTATCTACCTGCAAAGCCTTCCACCCATATCTACCTATCAAAAGTCTCCTCATCTTTCAAGACTCATCCCAAACAGACCTTCTCCACGAAGTCTCCACTGGTCCCCATCAACAGACATGAGCTCTTCTTCCCTTGCACCCTTAAATCACCTTGTTCTTTTCCTAAGACATGAATCTCAAGCTGCCTCAAATTATGGGTCACGGTATGTCTCCCTTCTACTTAACCAAGAACTCCATAAAAAAAGTAAGCTGTGTTTCAATCACTTCTGCATCTGCCACAGTCCTTACCCTTCTGTTGAATCAGAGTAATAGAGAGTGGGGATAAAGAGGGAGTTACTGTCCTCTGGCTAAACCATCGCACCCAGGCAGGTGGGCTGGAGGCTGCAGGAGCCACTGCTTGGCTGGTCTCCCCTGCTGTGTCAGATGGTGGGCATTAGGTACCCTTCTTTCAGTTGCAAGTGAAAGAATACCCAATCCTTTAAATAAAAAGGGGACTTGGGTGGATTAGGGGGCTCTGATGTTGTCACCAGGAGCCATTCTCTTGGTCCAGCCCTCAGCCTCACTTCCTGCCTATTGCTTCCTTTGTCAGACAGGCAGGATGGTGGCAACAGCTCTAGGGGCTGATCACACTCCCACATCATCCCAGTTCAAGTCCAAAGTGAAAGAGCACCTGCCTCTCTCCTAGCACCCCCAGCAGAGGACTTGCTACCTTTCACTCTCACTTATTGGGTTAGATGCCCACTCCAGAGCCAATTACTATGACCATATGAATGTCTTGCTCTAACTGGTCAGACCTGAGCACATATCCATGCCTGGAGCCAAGGGTTGAGTGGATTCTCCGAGCACATGGGCACAGAGTGCAATCTGGAATAGTTCCACAGAAGGAAACTAACATGCATTTACCAAAAGAAGGAAGAACAGATGCTGCTGACCAAAAACACCAAATATCTACCGCACAGAATGCAGAACTTTGCTGCCCTCCTGGAAGAGGGGGATGGGCCTGAAGCACCAACCCTAAACTATTTCTCTCCCTCCTGCCACTCTCCCCTGCCCTGGAGGCAATAGTTCCAGCATCCAAACACAACATGGTCCCCCAAGGTTTGTGGCTCAGCCGCAGGACCAGTGCGAACAGATCCTAACCAAACCCCAGACCAGGCGATGGCTGGCGTGGTCCAGCCGACTCCAAGTTATTAGAACCAGGAGTCCCAGCCCCAGTCCCAAGAGTTGCAGGATTGTTTATCTTTGTTGGGGAAAAACTGTAGCCAGAGCCATAAATCACTGCCCAGCTGGATGGCTTTGCTGAAATGTTTGTTTAAACAATGAAATCTCCTGACGGACTGAAAATATAGGATGGATCACCCTGTCCTTCTCAGGACCAGTCTTGCAGGCTGGAGCCCGGGGCCTGGGAGAGGGACGCAAAATTGGCTCCCCACCCCCCAACTCCCCATCCCTCCCACCCCCAATATCAGCCCTGAAGAATGAAGCCACAGCATAGCTAATCCAAAACAGCAGATAATGCAAAAGCCATGTCTATCAATCTTTGAAATGCAATCTCTGGAGTGGTTTGCATCGGACGTGCCTTCCTAATGGAAGTAGCATTTCTTGGATAATATGAACAAAGAAGCTGCTTACGGGGTGGCCTCTGGAAGAATGCTGCACAGAGTGCTGCTGGGAGATCTGGCTGTCCCCTGACCTGCTGCAGGGTGTGGGCAAATGACTTTCACTCTCTGGGCCTCAGTTTCCTCACTGGTTATGTAGGGATTTAGACTTGGTCTTCGTGTTTCCTTCCAGCTCTGGCCTGTTGTGCAAGGTGGCTGTGCATTTACACTTCCCAAAGAAACACTGGATAAACAGGAGCCGGATGGGAAGGGAGAGAGAGAGGAAGAATTGGGCGGAGAAGCAGTTGAACTACATGATTCCCTAAGGTCTCTTTTAGCCCTTTAGGGGAGGGTGTTCTCTTCTGAGTTCTCTGGCTCTTCAGAGGAGAGGAGGAGAAGCCGCTGACTAAGGGCCCAGTTGGTAGGCCAATAATCGGGAGCCCATACACTCAAGAAGGAGGTAAAAGAGTGACCACTGGTCCTGGGATGGGTGTGACATGGACCTCAAGACTGCAGCCTGTGCTCAAGCAGAACCTAGCTTCTGGGGAGCCTGTCTTGATGGCTTGATGGGGGGAGGGAAGCACCCAGAGGTGAACAACTTCTTTCTCAGCTCTTTCCTAAAGGAGAGAAAATAGCAGAGGCCTGAGCCTTTCCAGGCTGGGGTCTGTGACCCTGGCTATGAGATAGAAGCCATGACAGGTCTGTGATTGAGTATGTGATGTGGGGCATTGAGCGGTCTGGTTATTGGCTTGCCAAATATTTTCAAGAATGTGTGACCTGTCAGGTACAGTGGGAAGCACCGGGACTACAAAGAGTAAGACTTACTTACAAAGAGTAAGTTTGTGAAGGGATATCCTAATGGGGTGAGAGGTGG
>NW_007726622.1:850930-857581 GCF_000696425.1 Galeopterus variegatus | reverse complement strand
ATAACTAGCTTAGCTCCATGCTAGTCAAGGTGGCCAAGCCCTTCCCCAGATCCAGACCCAAACCCTTCAGGGCCGCTCCATGTCCTCAGACTAAGTAATAATTTTGTGTTGTCAGTGACTTTGGTTCTGTTTGAAGGGAGGTGTTGCCATCTGGTGGCCAAAATGGAGAAATACCACTGAGGGGAGGCTCCCATCCTGCTCCAGTTTTAGCAGTCTTCACTGCCTAAGGGGCCAGTGGCCCTCTGCCACCCCTTGGCATTCAGTCCAGCCCTCAGCCACACAGAAATCCCCCCAGCTTTCCCCACTGCTTCAGGGGTGGAGCCAGAAGAGTCCAGGAATGCAGATCCTGCAGGCCTGTGCTGGACTGCCCCTTCTTTGATCCCTCCACCCAGCTCTCAGGTCCCAGTTCATCAGGACGCTCATCCTGCCTGCCTAGGCCTGGGCTCAGACCCACTTCTCCCTGCCTTTGAACCCAATCCTTCATCCTGGGAAATGACTAGCCCAGTGTTGGGGAGGGGGCAGGCAAACGAAGCTTTAGTTCAATAGTTTCCATATGAGAAATTTCTCATCATCTGAGGTTTTACTTGGGTTTTTGACTAACACATGCACAAAATTAGGATGGTGTGGGTTTTATCAGGACTCGCTGGCCATACATAGAGCCAAGATGCTGCCGTCTTTTGTGTGAAACTGGACTGATCCACTCTGGACAGTGGGTGCTGGTGGGGATGTTTGGGGATGCAGGACTTGTTTCTAGATCATAATCCTCTCAGTGACAGATGAGCACATTCCTCAGCAGTTACCCTCTTCCTCTTCCTCTCCTCTGTCCTTCCCTTGAAACCAAATATCCCTTAGCTCACATTGCAACTGGGCCCAGACTTTTAAAAAGTCCAGCATTGGGCTGGCCCGGTGGCACACTGGAGAGTGCGCCGCTTGGGAGCGCGGTGGCGCTCCCACCGAGGGTTCGGATCCCATGTGGAGACCGCTTCCCACTCACTGGCTGAGTGCGGTGCGGGCACAACACCGAGGGTTGCGATCCCATTGCTGGTCCCCGGTACGGGCACGACACCGAGGGTTGTGATCCTGTTACCGGTCAGTAAAAAAGGCAAAAAGGAAAAAAAAAAAAAAAAGTCCAGCATTCAAACCAAGCTTATATAATAGAGAAAATGGAGTTTTACCTGCAATATATAAAGATTGATTGCTACACAGTGTGAGTCACTACAGTTTCATTGATTCAACAAATACTTGTAGTGCTCCTACTGTGTGCCAGGCACTCTTTTAGCCAGAAGAAAATCAGCAATGAATATACTTGGCAAAAACCCCTGCCCAGTGGCGTTCACATGCTAGTGGAGCGTCGTTCACCATGCAGCTTAATTACACAGCTTTTACCGTGGAGCGCCTCATCCTGTGTCCTCCACTATAAACTGCAGTGACCACATCAGCATCTGCTTGCTGCCTCGTAGAGCAACGTGGTATGAGACTTTGACAAGAGGGTCAAACGCTGAAAGAACTGGCTCACAGGAACACGGCTGCTCTGTAAATTGACTTAATAACGCTTATACATGTTTGGTCTTTATTTATATTGTCTCTCTATTTCCGTGTAACACGTTTTATTTTCACATTGGGTGGAGGACAGTGGCAGTGCCCCAAAGTCACCTCATAGAATCATGCCAACTGAGTATAAACAGTGCATTTGCAAACAAACCCAGATGCATGGCAGTCACTTTGTCCCTCCCTAGTCTGGCCTCTTACCCGTTCTAGATGGAAATTCTGAAGCTGTCATGGCAGGAGGTTCCTCTAAGGACAACAGAGCATCTCTGAGTGTCCTCCATCAGAATGCTGCTCCCCAGTAGGCAGGCAGCATCCTGAGCAGCTCACAAGTAATCAAAGATTTCCTCTTGTGCCCACACCACTCTCTGCTGGCGCCCAGTGTGGCCCGTGTCAGCACTGCTACCAATGCTGCAGTTCCGTTGAGGTGGGGAAAAGGCACCCCCCGCCCCTAGCATTTATGGCTTCCTTCATTGATTTTCCAAAGGGTGGCCTGATTCCATTTCACTAGAGCCTTTCTCTTTTTTTTTTTTTTTCCCTTGATTTTCCAAAGGGTGGCCTGATTCCATTTCACTAGAGCCTTTCTCTTTTTTTTTTTTTTCCCTTTTGTCTTTTTTTTCGTGACCGGCAACGGATCACAACCCTCAGTGTCGCACCCGTACTGGACCAGGACCGGCAACAGGATCGCAACCCTCGGTGTTGCACCTGCACCTCGCTCAGCCAGTGAGTGGCCGGTCTGTATGTGGGATCCGAACCCTCGGCGGGAGCGCCGCCGCACTCCCAAGCGGCGCACTGTAGCAGTGCGCCACCGGGCCAGCCCCTAGAGCCTTTCTCTTTAGTAACTTTTAAAATGTCCCCCCAGGAGGGGAGAGAGGGAGGAGGGAGGGAGGTGTCGGTGACGGGCCATAATAATCATATACAGTGTATATTGACAAAATAAAAAAAAATAAAAAATAAAAATAAATAAAATGTCCCCCCAGGGCAAAGTTGAAGGACATAGAATATTACCCACTAATGCCACCTTAAAACCATCCTTCTGGAGCAACCTTGAATTGGTATCCAGCATCTTGATCCTCCCCTACGTCAGGGTAAATGCTCCCCCTGCCCCCAGGAACAGTTAATTCCAAGAGAGACTGCCCACGGCCTCATTCCACACCTTCTTCATTCAATTTGGTTCTGACCATTGGTCCCAGATTTTTCTTCACTGTTTCTGCCAGAAGGCCCACAATATTCCATCCTTGTATCCCACAGTTCTCACCACAGGTGGATAAAGTCATCTTCCCCAGGGGACACCTACTGTAAATAGATAGGCTAGATATGTGGAAAGGATCTTAAGTAAGTTGTTAATAGAAATAAATAAAATAAGATAAATCACAGTAAAAGAAAAGTTGGTAGATTAACAAAATAACTCTTCCATGTTGCAACACGTATGTACTCACAGCCCTTTCTCTAATAAAAACAATTGAAAATATGATTTCTTGGGTGTCCATTTTTGCCTCTCCTTGCACTCTCACCACGTGGAGATACTCAGTGGGACCTGTTTCTTCCGAGAACCACCTTGATACAGTTGTTGGTGAAGGTGCAGAGCAAGATCCCTCCACACATTACCTACAATGTTACGAGAGTGCAGGGAACTGCTCCTGCTGGCAGGTGACTTGCATACAGCCTGCGGTTCATTGTGCAAAAATGTTCTTAACTCCAATAGCTTTAATTCTGTTTTCATTTTTGTATACAGTATGTAGGTAAGAAACACGGATCCACCCTGTACTGCTAAGGAGACATGATTAACAAAAGAGAAAAGAGAAATGCACAAAATTCCTAATCCTCTAGAGTGACAACCATTTTGCCCATTTTCCTTCCTAGAAGAAGATGTCTTCCCCACCCCTAAAGGAGTTATAGAACAAAAGAAAGAATAAGCAGTCAAAGGGCATTGCATTAATTTCCATACAACTGCACATATTTTAAAATCATTTGATAGAATACCTCCACTTCAATGATGTCATCCAATGACCCCAACAAAAGAATTATTTCAATGTCTTGAACTCTGCAATCAAGCAGCATGTTATGTTTCTCTAATCGTTTCTTTTCCAGAGAAGTCTGAATGATTACAACTTCTTTTTGCAACTTTCCCATTTCCCTATAAATACACAGATATGAAAGTGATTTTACTCATTGTGTAAAGTAGCACCAAGGAAGAAAAATGTATGTTATAAACTTCCATGACAAAATATTTTTTCCTGTTAGTGCTATAAGCTCTAGAATTCTCTCATTGATGCTACTAATTTACAAGTTAACACTCCTGCAAAAGGCCATAAATGTAATTAGTTAATCCAAGGGAACATTTTTCAATAATAAACATTACTGCTTTAATCAGGGTTAACAAATATACAGTGCTTTCCTAGTTACTTTATTTTTAAATCTGTATAATTTTTCAAGCTGCACTTTTCCCTTAAATATAAGCTCTACATTTTAGAATCTCAAACCAAGACAAAACATCTCTTAGCAAGAAAAATGTCTTACCAAGTTAGTTATTACACACCTACTAATCTGAAGTTTCTTTACCACCACCACCACTAATGTAAGGCCTTCTATCTGAAAGTAAGGGCTTGGGTTTTACCAGCTGAAACAATGTGGGATTTTAAAGGGACCTAGAAAGAGGACAGGGTGGAGGAGAGCGAGAGAGGGAGGGAGGAAGAAGGAAGGAAGGACTATGGTTTTCAAGAATAGGAAAATGAACAAATGAGTTTGTTTAAACTAAATACAAGAGTAAAAAAATCAAGAGTAAGCAGCTTGAACCCATCAGGGAGCTGAGATTGCAGTGCAAGTGAGTAGCCTGAAATCTAAGGAAAGACAGGAGCCTCCAGGGAGAGATGAGGCATGAGTATGGGCTCACTAGCAGCAGAGGAGAAGAGGAAAAAACATCAAGCACCATACAAGCAGCTAAGAATTCCACTAAAATTCTTAACGAATTGCCAAAGGCTGAGTTTGGGAGAGTGTGAGAGTAGACAGCTCCTGGGAGCTGCACAGGAGAAATTTACACCCACTCATAGGCTCTTCCCCATGGAGCTCCGTCAGACCCTCACAAAAACCACTGGGGGTAAGGCGGGTGACATGAGAACTCCTTCCCTAATGGTGCAGGCCCAGAAAGGGGGAGCGCTGTTGCTGCAGGAAAGGCACGAAGCCCAACCAAATTCTTTATCTCTATGGGGAAAAAAGCCTTAAGCTACTGGAGAAGGGCAGCAAACCCTGTTATTCCTAAGTCACAGGTAAAGGCCTATTGTAGGTAGGGTAAGAAAAAAGAAGAAAAAATCATCTACCCCTGGGAAAGAGGCAGAAAACCAACCTGGACCAGACCATCAGAGGTCTTTCATAGCTGGGAAAGGGGCAGGATTACTAAGAAAACTCCGCCTGTGAGAACCAAGGACACAAGACCTACCTGAGACCGGGGCTAGACCAGGAGAATAGTGGAGAAGGAGCAATGTAGTCCACTACCAGTGAGGACAAGTATGGGGCTAGGTTCCTCCAAGGCACAGGCCAATAAAGGAGGCCAAAATCTCAGGGTGGATTAGAAACATTGAGAAAAACCTTTAAACAACCCAGTACACACCCTAAGCACAAGGTAATACTTGAAGAAATTAAAGTAGCAGAAGAAATATGCTCATTACAAGGCATTTTAAAAAATGATTTAGCTCNATCCCGTTGCCGGTCAGTAAAAAAAAAGGAAAAAAAGAAAATATAAAAGTGAATTCCTGTGTGTGTTCTAAGGTAATGAAGTAAGTGCCAATGACAGTGAAAGCAGCTTAAGGACTGAAATAGAAAGCAAGGTGCCCCTCAAACAACCCTGGCTAGCTCATATGGACAAGGAACCTTCAGACCTTATCACGGGGCCATTATTATGTGTAACAGAATGGAGAAAACTACATTTCTCAGTTCTCCTCTCAGGGAGGTCACGTGGTTGGAAAGAACATTCTGAGCAGCTGTTTGGGTGGAGGTGTGGGCAGAGGGTCTTGGGAGTCAGACCACTGTGGGTAACAACAAATGCTTAAGTAACAGAGGAAGGGGGTCCAACAACGCTCTACGAAGGCAGCTCTTGCCTAACTGGGTGGGTGTGCACATCTGGGGCTGGAGTGCAATGCTCAGGATGGTGTAGGGGAGGCTGAGACTGCAAGGAGGAAGGAGGAAAGGAAGAGCCACTGGTGGGAGTACAGGAGAAAGGGAAAGGCCCAGGGTCTGGCAGGTAAAGAGATTGTGAAGGAGAATATAAATGTGTAATGGGGATTGGCTCGTCTCCTAGGATGTAGGAAGTTGGAAAGAGCATTGCTCCAACCTTCATCGCAAGAGAAAAATGGGTAATCTACACATTTTCTCACTTTTCTTGAACCCATCAGGGAGCTGAGATTGCAGTGCAAGTGAGTAGCCTGAAATCTAAGGAAAGACAGGAGCCTCCAGGGAGAGATGAGGCATGAGTATGGGCTCACTAGCAGCAGAGGAGAAGAGGAAAAAACATCAAGCACCATACAAGCAGCTAAGAATTCCACTAAAATTCTTAACGAATTGCCAAAGGCTGAGTTTGGGAGAGTGTGAGAGTAGACAGCTCCTGGGAGCTGCACAGGAGAAATTTACACCCACTCATAGGCTCTTCCCCATGGAGCTCCGTCAGACCCTCACAAAAACCACTGGGGGTAAGGCGGGTGACATGAGAACTCCTTCCCTAATGGTGCAGGCCCAGAAAGGGGGAGCGCTGTTGCTGCAGGAAAGGCACGAAGCCCAACCAAATTCTTTATCTCTATGGGGAAAAAAGCCTTAAGCTACTGGAGAAGGGCAGCAAACCCTGTTATTCCTAAGTCACAGGTAAAGGCCTATTGTAGGTAGGGTAAGAAAAAAGAAGAAAAAATCATCTACCCCTGGGAAAGAGGCAGAAAACCAACCTGGACCAGACCATCAGAGGTCTTTCATAGCTGGGAAAGGGGCAGGATTACTAAGAAAACTCCGCCTGTGAGAACCAAGGACACAAGACCTACCTGAGACCGGGGCTAGACCAGGAGAATAGTGGAGAAGGAGCAATGTAGTCCACTACCAGTGAGGACAAGTATGGGGCTAGGTTCC
>NW_007726622.1:839845-850433 GCF_000696425.1 Galeopterus variegatus | reverse complement strand
AATAGTGGAGAAGGAGCAATGTAGTCCACTACCAGTGAGGACAAGTATGGGGCTAGGTTCCCCCAAGGCACAGGCCAATAAAGGAGGCCAAAATCTCGGGGTGGATTAGAAACATTGAGAAAAACCTTTAAACAACCCAGTACACACCCTAAGCACAAGGTAATACTTGAGGAAATTAAAGTAGCAGAAGAAATATGCTCATTACAAGGCATTTTAAAAAATGATTTAGCTCAGTCTCTACTGTTCTACATATGATGCCTGGCATTCAATTTAAAAAAAAAAAAAGTTATGAAACATGCCCAAGGGCCAGCCTGTGGCTCACTTGGGAGAGTGTGGTGCTGATAACACCAAGGCCACAGTTTTGAATCCCTATATAGGGATGGCCGGTTAGTTCACTTCAGAGAGCGTGGTGCTGACAGCACCAAGTCAAGGGTTGGGATCCCCTTACTGGTCATCTTTAGAAAAAGAAAAAAAAAAAAGAAAGGAAACATGCCTAAGAGCAAAACAAGAAATAAATGACCCACTCTAAAGAGATGAAGTAATGAACAGAACCAAATTCAGAGAAAATCCAGATATTAGAATTATTAGACAGGGAATTTAAAATAACTATAATTAATATGTTAAATGCTCTAGTGGAAAAGGTGGATGATATGCACGAACAGATGGAAAATTCCAGCAGAGAGATGGGAACTATAAGAAATAGTCAAATGCAAAAGAATAATTATGATTTGTAATAATGAATATGCTAATAACATTGATTTGATCATCACATGTTGTACACAGGTGATGGTAGTCAATGCCATACCCCAATATGTATAATCAATTATGCTTTAATTTTTAAAAATCTAAAAAAAAGAAATAGTCAAATGGTCAAGTGCAAATGCAAGAAATACAGCTATGCTAGAAATGCTAAAAGTAAGAGAAATAAAGAATGTGTTCAATGGGCTCATCAGTAGATTAGTCACGGCCAAAGAGAGAATCAGTGAGCTTGAAATAGATCAATAGAAATTACCCAAAGTGAAACAAGAAAGAAGACTGAAAAGTTTTAAAAGAATATAGAATTCAAGAGCCATGGTACAGTATCAAATGGTTTAATATACTTGTCACTAAAATCCCAGAAGAAGAGGGAAAGAACAAGAAATATATATTTGGAAAGGTAATGGCTGAGAATTTTCTAAAACAATAAAAGATATCAAAACACAGATCCAAGAATATCAGAGAATCCCACCAGGATTAAAAAAATACAATACTCCTAAACACATTACATTCAAACTACTAAAAACCAAAGATAAAGAAAAAAATCTTGAAGATAGTTTTATATACAGAGGAATAAAGAATTATAGCAGACATCTAATCAGAGACTGTGTAATCCAGAAGAGAAAGGAGAGACAGATTTCAAATGATGGAGGGAAAAAAACTATCATCCCGGAATTCTCTACACAGTGAAATGTTTTTTTCAAAAATGAAGGAGCAATTCTAAAAATGTAAGGCAAACAAAAGCTGAGAGAATAAAATATCAGTAGGTCTCTCTGATAAGAAATGTTAAAGCGAGTTGTCTAGGAAGAAGAAATATGATACCAAAGAAAAATTGGGATCTATACAAAGAAATTAAGATCTCCAGAAAAAGTTAAAGTAAATACAAAAGACTTTTTTCTTATTTTTAATCATTCTAATGATTTAATCATTCTAAAGATAATTGACTATCTAAAGCAAACATAGTAGCAAAGTATGTAGATTTACAGCATAAAAGTAAAATGAATACAATAGTCTAAAAGTTGGAAGGGAAGAATTGGAATTACACTGTTGTAAAGTGCTTATGCTATACATGAAGCAGTATAAATATTATTTCAAGATGGGCTGTGGTTAATCAAATACGTATAATTTAAACTCTAGGGCAACATGAAAAATTTTAAGGTATAAATAATCTAATACTGGAGACAAAAACAAATGATAACAAATTCTTAATTAATCCAAAAGCAGGCAGAAAAAGAGGAAAAAATGACCAAGTAGAAATAAAACAAATAGAAAACAACCAGCAAGATGTTAGATTTTGATACATGTTAATGGTCTGAACAATCAGTTTAAAAGACAGATTGTCATACTGGATAAAATAGCAAGACCGAACTATATGCTGTTTACAAACAAACAAACAAAAAACACGCACACTTTAAATGTAAAGACATACATAGGTTCAAAGTAAAAGGATAGAAAAAGATACACCATGCAAACACTAATCCAAAAAAGTGAAGTGGCTAGATCAATATCAGGCACTTCAATACAAGAAATATTACCAAAGATAAAGAAAGATGTTACTTAATGATACAAGGGTCAATTCATCAGGAAAACATAACAATCCTTAATTTGTAGTATCTAATAAAAGAGCTTCCAAATACATGAGGCAAAAATTGATAGGACTGAAAGGAGAAATAGACAAATCCACAAGCATAGTTGGAGCCTATAATTAAGTTATAAAACAAGTAGACAGAAAATCAGGAAGGATATAAAACATGTAAACATGACTATCAATGAACCTTACATAATTGGATTTATAGAACACTCCACCCCACAATGGCAGAATTCACATTCTTTCCAAATGTACATGAAACATTCACCATATCTGGGGACATAAAACAAGACTCAACAATTTTTAAAGAACTGAAATTATACGAAGTATGTTTTCTGACCAAAATGGAGTTAAATTAGAAATTAATAACAAAAAGATGCCTGGAAAATCCCCAAATATTTGGAAATTAAATATCCGATGGGAGTATTTATTAAGTGGTGGTTGTTTAGTATGAAATGTAACCCTCTTCTCTACTGCCTCACAAAATTCCTTAGTAAAATCTGTATAGCTTTTTAATACTTTAGCCCAGGAGTTGGCAAACCCTGACCCATGGGACAAATCTGGCTTTTGGCCAGTTTTTGTCTGGCCTGAAAGCTAAGAATGGCATTTACAGTTGTAAGGCCTGTGCAAAAGAAGGGGGAAGATTAGGAGCCGGAGCGTAAAACAGCCTCAAATGTTTGCCTTCTCTATTTTCTGAAAAAGTGTGTGATGTGTTGATGTTATTTCTTCCTTAAATGTTTGAAAAATTTCATCAGAGAAGCCATGTAGACTTGGAGTTTTCTTTGTGGAAAGGTTTTAAACTATAAATGCAATTTCCTTAATAGACATTCAGATTTTTATTTCTTCTTCTGTCAGCTTTGCTAATTTACCCCTTTGCGTTAATCAAAGTTTCCATCTGGTATCCTTTTCTTCCAACTTGAAGTACTTTTTCTAACATTTTATATAATGCATTTTGCTGGTGTTGTTCTCTCAGCTTTTGTTTTTCTGAAAATGACTTTATTTTACTTTTATTTTGAAAGATATATATATATATATTTTTTTAAAGATGACCGGTAAGGGGATCTTAACCCTTGACTTGGTGTTGTCAGCACCACGCTCACCCAGTGAGCGAACCGGCCATCCCTATGTGGGATCCGAACCCGGGGCCTTGGTGTTATCAGCACCGCACTCTACCGAGTGAGCCACGGGCCAGCCCTTGAAAGATATTTTTTGCTGGATATAGAATTCCAGGTCAGCATCTTTTTTCTTAAAGCATGTGTACACGTTCACAAATATTTTCTTCTGCAATGTCTAATCAATGTGCTGATGAGCCCATTCAGTGAATTTTTCACTTTGAATATTGTATTTTCTGTTATAGAAAAATAGAATACATTGGTCCTTTTTAGATTCTGTATTTCTCTTCTCATTATGTTCATGTTTTCCTTTAAAGCCCTGAAGATCTTTATAATAACTCTTTTAAGGTGCTTGTATGCTAATTCAATGATCTCTGCCATTTACAGATCTGATTCTTGTAATTTATTTTCTCCTGGTATAGGTCTTAGCATGCTCAGTAACTTTTGATAGGATTGGAACTGAACATTGTAAATGTAACACTGTTGAGCGTCTGAATTTCTTCATCTTTCTTGAAGAGTGTTGAGATTGGGGTGAGGGGTGGTTTAGATACTAGAGTTACTTACAGAGAACCTAAATGCTTCCAAGGTATGTTTCTGTGCTTTGTTGGAGTGTGTCTAGATTAGTGGTTCTAAATCAAGATATTGGCAGTGTCTGGAGACATTTTTAGTTGCCACAATCAGGACGATGCTATTGGCATCTAGTACGTAGAGGCCAGGAATGCTGTAAACATCCTATGATGCACAGGAAAGCCCTCCACACCAAGTGATTACACACACACACACACACAATAGTGCCACGGTTGAGAAAGCCTGGTCTAGAGTACCTTTATCCTATGGCCAGTTTTACCCTATGCAATAGACTAATGTTTGTGTCTTCGCCCCCCACACCCAAATTCATATGTTGATATCTTAATTTCCAATATGTTATTAGGAGGTGGGGCCTTTGGAAAGTAATTAGGTCATGTGAGTGGGAACCATCATGAGTGGAATTAGTGCCCTTATAAAAGGGACCCCAGAGAGCACTCTAGCTCTCTTTCTGCTATGTGAGGATACAGTAAGTCAGCAGTCTGCATCTCAGAAGAAGGCCCTCACCAGAACCCAACCATGCCGGCACCCTGATCTTAGTCTTCTAGCCTCCAGACTGTGAGAAATAAATTTCTGTTGTTTATAGGCCACCCAGCTGATGATACTTTATCATAGCAGCCCAAACTTACTAAGATACCCTACTACTAAGATTCTCTATTGAATATGCCAGCTATTCAACAATGTCTCTCCACTCTCCACTCTGGCTTGTTGGAACTTGGACATCTCCCTACCTGATGTAAGCTCTGGATGTTGTTCAGCTAACGGCTTCCTGGTAGTTGTTTTTCCAGTAGTTGTTCCTCACCTGGATTAGTGGAGTCTTACCTCACAGAGGCATAGCTTATTATTTGGCCAAAATTCAAGGGAACCCCATGCAAATTGCTGGAGCTCCTTCTGTGCATGGCTCCCCCCTCTCTGGTACTCTGTCCACAAATTCCAACTGCTTCAGCCTCCCTGACCTCCAGTCTCTAACACTTCAACTTAATGAAGACTCCAGGCTCTATTGAAGTCCCCCTTCCCTGTGCTTGGTCTGTGAAGTGCCTCCAGGCAGAAAGCCTGGGAGATCAAAGGGTTCTCCATGTGCATCTCCCATTTCTGCACTAACTGCCTTTGTGCCTGACCATCTTTTCAAGGACGTTTGTATACTGAACAGCCTTGAAAGATACAGTGTCTCCCTATGGAGTAAAGGGCAGGTCTGTGTACTGTCCGGTGTTAGGAAGATGATGTCTTCCTCCAAGACAAAGATTAAATAGGCTAACTGCCCAGTATGAGTGATTCTGATTCCCTAAGCTCAGGGTTCCTCTTCTGTAATGCAGCCCACTACATGTGCACATGCTACCTGGACCTTTTCACATCACCCAGTGGGAAATGGGACTCAGGGAACCCATGCAAATGCTTGTACTCTGGCCACAGCTATGGCTGTGAGTAATAAAGCCCTTTGTCTCTGACCTAGGTGTCTTTTGTCTTCTCAGCATCCATGAAGTGGTAGCAAACTAACTTGTTAACTTGTAAGTAGGGTAAAATCCTTCACAATTCTTGACACACTTCCTATGTGCTTGGCTCAGACTGTAAGGGGTGTACCACGCACACCAAAAAATAACATAAACTGCCCTTCTGCAGTCTACGGTCTAGTGTGAAACAAAGCTTTTTAAAGACAAACATAATTTTTCAATGGTAACAAGTGTTAAGAAAGAAATAAGGAAATTACAACAGAGAATGACAAGGAGGACCCTTTTAGATCGAGTGGTTAGGGGAGGCCTCTCTGAACAGGAGACACTTAAACTAGGCCTAAGGAATGAGAAAAAGCAACACATGACAGGCAAAGGAAAGCACATTCCAGGCAGAAGGAACAGCATCTACAAAGGTCCTGAGGCAGGAAAGAGGTTGGCACATTTGAAGAACTGAAAGAAGACCAACATGGTTAAAGTATAGTGAGCCATAGGCGTGTCGCTGCTAGGTGAGGATAGAATAACAGCCCTCAAGAGTTCTCAACCCTGGCTGCACTTTAGAACCTACCCCAGCAACTTGTTTAATATGTCAGTGCTTCAGGTCCATCCCAGACCAATTAAATCTGAATATTTAAGCGAGCAGCTCCACTACTGAGAATTTTTTAAATATTTCTAGGTTATTCTAATGAGCAGCCGGGTTGAGGACCACTGATCTTGACCCTGCAGATCCTTGTAGGAGTTTGGGTTTTATTGAGGAGTTTGGATTTGGGTTAAAGTGTAATAAAAAGCCACTGAAAGGGATTTAAACATAGAAAAGACACTTGCTTTTGTTTACTTTTCAAAGCATATCTGGCTGCTGTGAGAAGAACGGATTAGAGGAGGTCACCAGTGGGAGCAAGACGATGAGTTGGGAGGTTACTGAAACTGTCTAAGCCAGAGATGGTGGAGGCTTGGAGCAGTGTGTGGCCACGAGGAGAATGCTGGCACGCAAGATTGAGTGAGGAAAACAGGCCAGATCATGAGTTCTCCTGAATACCAGGTGAAGAAAATTAGACTTTATCCTGTGGGTACTGGGAAAGAGGGATATTTAAGATTGTGAGTTAGGATTATGTCCAGATGCATGTAACAGAAAGCATAACTTGCAGTGGCTTAAACAAACAGATTTTTTTCTTACATAAACACCAAATCTAGAAGTAGTACCATTTGTTCAGCTGCTCGGTGAGGTCAGGAGAAACATCTTGGTCTTTCCTTCATAGTCGCAACGTGGCTGCTGCAGCTCCTTTGTAACCACATTCAAGGCAGAAAGGAAGGAGGACAGCCACAATTGCCTCTTGTAACAGATCATGATAAACATTCCCAGAAACTACTTCCACTTATTTTTCACTGGTTATAATGATGACTTTCTTCCCTAAAGGGAGAGTAGGAAAGAAAGGATTCAGCTTTTCCCAGACTATATTATGCAAGGCAGCAAGAACTGTTTAGAGGTCTGAGCTGGGGAATAAAATCTTCAAGGCAGTGTTTTAGGAAGGTACAGCCTGGAGTTGTAGCAGGAAGTTAGAAAAAGACAAGAGTGGGAAGAGGAAACCTGGTAATTTGCAAATAGGACAACTGGTACAAATGGTTCCCCAAGGCCGTAGGCATGCACATGAGCAAAAACAGCCACAGGAGACAAAGACTGATAGGGAGCTCTGCCAACACGTTGGGCACCATTCGGTTGGACCAATGAGCTCCCACCAGCTAAGGTGCCAATCAGCAGAGACTACCAGGGCTCCACCGATGACTAAATGACAGGAATCCAGCTGGGAAGACTTAAAATCCCTGGAACGTAATTATTGATGCTCTTGAGCCACTCTCTCTCACTCAGAGCCCACTCCATCCTGTCCGGAGTGTATTCTCTCTGCTAAATAAAACTGTTCTTTGCTTTTCACCTCTGACTTGTCTTGTCCAATTCTTTGCTCGAAACACCAAGAACCCAGACTTAGCGAGCGGAACTCCTCAATTTCCCTTAACAGAGTCAATGGAAAAAGTGGAAAGAGAAGAACTGGAAACTAAGATATTGCTCAGACCTGAGTTGGAATGAAGATGGCAGAAATAACACAGGTTTAATGTAAGGGGCATGTCTACTCACCGGGATAGGCATAAAGATGTGTTTCTGTGCTTTTATGTAAATATGTACCACTTTTTGCAAGGATAGAGAAATGTATCTAAGTACATGTGCATTTCTGTGTATTGTCTTCATTTTCCTCTGTGTCCATGACTGTGTTGTTTATTCATTTATTCAGCAAATACTTGTTGAGCCCCTACTTTGTGCAAGGCAGTGTGCCAAGCACTGTGGGAACACAAACATGAGTCACACATAAATTCTACCCTCAAGGAGCTTATAGACTAGAAAGGGAGAAAACACATGGCCCCAAATAGCGAAAATGCAAGTTATTAAAGTGAGAAATATTATAAAGTTATGAAAGTTCAGAAGAGGAAGTTGTCACCTTAGCTGGAGAGAGAAAAAGTAGCTTTCTGGAGAAGGTGGCATTTGAGCCTGGTCTTAAGGAATTGCTAGGATAGGGGGAAGACGTGTAGGTGGGGAGATGACAATGGAGCATTCTTGGCTAACTGGCTAGAAAGGGTGGTGAAAAATAGGCCCTGAAGAAAGCTGATTTAAAGCATTCGATTTTATTTTAAAAACTAGGAAGTATTTATTGGACTCCTACTAAGGGTGAGGTAGTACGCTAAATCCTGAATTTCTACATGTGATTGTGTGTCTGTGTTTTATATATTTGCGGCTATTGATGAACATGTATATGTATATGTATATGTGTGTACATAGCTGTGTCTCCCTCTGTAAGTTTTAATAAGTGGGTGTCTTTGTGTGTACATTTACATGAAACTGTGTGTGTATCTACATGTGGCCAGCAGGTGGCGCCACAAAATCAAAACTAACAAGGAAAATTCAATCTCTACCAGCCGAATAGCATCTCAGACCCTATCAACTTGGAGTGATCACCAGGTCCTTGCTGAAGCTGGGAATCAGTTCATCTATTTCAGTCATAAGTATTATTAACCATTGTATTCTCATGCCTAGCACAATACCTGACAAATTGACGATACTCAGTATGTATAGAGTGAGTTTTAAAAAATGCTAACATGCCCCATGGGAGAAATGGGAGATTTTAAGAACCAGGAAAAGGAGAGAACAGTCAGCCCCCCATGGATTCAGCATCTGTGGATTCAACCAATCATAGATAAAAAATATTAGGAAAAAACTTTGTTTCTATACTAAACATGTACAGACTTTTTTTCTGGTCATTATTCCCTAAACAAGACAGTATAACAACTATTTACATGGCATTTACATTGTGTTAGGTATTGTAAGTAATCTAGAGATGATTTAAAGTATATGAGAGGATGTGTGTAGGTTATATGTAAATACTACACCATTTTATATCAGGGACGTGAGCGTCTTCAGGTTTTGGTATCAGCTGGGGGTCCTGGAACCAATCCTCTTCAGATCCTGACAACTATACGGAGAAGCTGGCCCATCAGAAAAGACCCCACAGGAAGTGGATTTCACAGTCACATTAATAGAAGTCACTGAGAGGTCAGGAGGGGGATGTGTGGTAAAGCAAGAAACTCAGCCCTTGCTGTCACCTCTAAGGTTTCCCCTGCTCAAGATGGGGCATCTGACTCTGACCCTTTTCCTTGGCTGAATTTATCTACTGCCAGGTGAGTACTAGGACCTGTGGGAAATACCACCGCTGCCCTTTAGGAGCTTACAACCTAGAAAGAGAAATAGAGCTTAAAAAAAAATAAGGGGGGTTGCAGATTAACGGGTACAAATCTATGCTATCTACCCTAAGTGAATCAATGAACAGTATATGCATGTATCGTAATAACACACTGTACCCCACAAATGTGTACAAATAAGTGGGGGGGTTGTTGTTGTTTGTTTGTTTGTTTAAATAACCAATACAGCCCTCTCTACCTGTTGCTGAGGAAGTTCCTTCCCACCCACATGAGAAGTGCTCTGTTAAGGACAGAGCCTCACAGCTGGAGAAGAGTCCAGCTAGGTCTATTCAGAGAACTTCTGATCCAGAGGTCTCTGCCTGATGCCCCTCTATCCCCTAGCACCTCCTCCCTGGCCCCTTCCTACCCGGCTGCCTGAGGGCACTGTGTCTCTCTCCCCTATCAGCCCTGCTGGGCTACCCCAAGGCCTTGCCCTTTTCAGAGCCCAAACCTGTGATCTCCCCACCCCCCATTCCCACCCCAGTGTAGGCACCCTTTGTTAGCCCATCCAAGATGAAGAAGGCCTCTGATCACCCACAATGACTACTGCTCTGGTCATTTCACACAAGAACATAGACATCACCTCCAATATTCACTTTGCTTGCTTAGGGGAACTGAAGCTCAGTTTTGCAGCAAAAACCCTGGAGCAACGAAGACCTCATCAATGAGACCACTTTCAGATGGGCTGCACACTCTGAGGAGGTGGGGATGTAAGACACGTCAATGGTCTGGTTGAGCTGTCATCATGGATGGGTCTGGCTGCTTCCCTGCCTCTTTCCAGTCTTCCCCATTGCCTCACTCCTTTCTCTGAGCTGACATCAGCACATGGTGCTGAATTTGTCATGCTATTGCCAGTCAAGGCCTCCTCATGGCCCTCTGAGGAATTCCACATGCCTCAGCTGGCCCAGGGCCCTCTGCAAAGTGGACCCCACCTCCTGCTCCAGCCCCTTCTCCCTTTTCTCCCATGCATCCCCTTGTACCCCACACTCTCAGCTCCCTGGATATACTCACACTTTCCTTCCCCTGCACCTTTGCTGAGACAGCTCCTTTTCCCTGAAAATTCCTCTGCTGGGGCTCAGAAAATGGTCCCCCAAAGTATGGTGCTTCGGCATGCTGAGAATTTGAACTCAAGCACATTGGAAGACATCAGGAGCAGCCTCCAAACCAAGGTCTCTCTAACCTCCTGCCCTGCTGCTACTCGCCACTCATTCTCCCCCGAAAGGAATCAAAGAAAACAGAATTCCTCTGCCCCAAGGCGGTCACAGAAACTAAAATCCCTTTTCCCGTAAACACTAAAATTATTACTCTAACCTCCCCCCCCC
>NW_007726622.1:836775-839479 GCF_000696425.1 Galeopterus variegatus | reverse complement strand
GGCATGCTGAGAATTTGAACTCAAGCACATTGGAAGACATCAGGAGCAGCCTCCAAACCAAGGTCTCTCTAACCTCCTGCCCTGCTGCTACTCGCCACTCATTCTCCCCCCGGCATGCTGAGAATTTGAACTCAAGCACATTGGAAGACATCAGGAGCAGCCTCCAAACCAAAGTCTCTCTAACCTCCTGCCCTGCTGCTACTCGCCACTCATTCTCCCCCGAAAGGAATCAAAGAAAACAGAATTCCTCTGCCCCAAGGCGGTCACAGAAACTAAAATCCCTTTTCCCGTAAACACTAAAATTATTACTCTAACCTCCCCCCCCCACCCCTTTGTAAGAGCTGACCATAAAGAAATTCTCTGACCTGCACTGCCTGATTGTAGGTCATAAGACCTTTGTTCCAGAGGGGTCCTGCCCCATCCCCGGGAGCAAGGAATGCTGCACAGAGAGGCCAAGAAGAATCTGAACAGACAGGCCTTGCTGGGTTTCCCCACCTCAGTCTAGCCAACATTAGATCATACCCTTTTTGTCCAATCTTATTTCTACATGGCTGTCCACTCTTCATCGAATCTAAGCATTAAAATGGACAGTTTTCCCTTCGGTCTTTGGGTCTTCATTTTTTAAGGCTTCCATGTCACATAAAACTTTGATTAAGTAGATCTGTCATGCTTTTCTCTTGTTAACCTGTCTTTTGTTATAGGAGTGTCAGCCATGACAGTTATGATGGGAAGGAAAGATGTCACACATTTTCCACCCCTACACCTCCTTCCCCATTCCCACCTGGCAAATGACAACCTGCCTTTCCAGCCCACTTCAAATGCCACCTTCTTCCTAAGGCCTTTCGTGCTCCACTCCAACCTGATGTGGCTTCTCTCTCCTCTCTTAGCAATTGTTACTCTCAGCTTCATTATCTTAATGCTTTTTTTATTTGAATACCAGTTCCTTCTATTCCACTCTAAGCTCTGCAAGGGAAAAATCTCTTTCTTATTCATCCAGTATTGTGCACCTGTTGGACACACAGTAGGTGCTCAAAAAAATGCAGAGGAGGTAATACTGCTAAGTTTGCTGTGCCTGTGCACGGCTGTACTTCAATGCTGTGAGACAAGTCCTAGGATCTGTGAGCTCTGAGTACCCAATACTAATGTTCTCTCCATGATGAGACAAAAATAATAGCCACACTGAGCACCTGTTAGGTGCCAGGTGCCTGCTGGCCCCAACTCCACCCCCATCTGGCTCCTGGCTTCCTCAATCCTCAAGGACTGACCACTTAGGAAATATCTCTCCTTCCCCACTCCCCACCATGTCTTTGTCCCTTCCTCTTCCCTTCTCTCCTCTGCTCTTCTATAAAACCCTGGGGCTCCTGCCAGAGAACCCTGGGGAGAAAATAGAAAGGCTGAGGGAACCCACTCCCTTCTGAGCACTGCGATGAGGAAGTGATTATAAGAGGTCACTGTCTTGGTCAGTTCCTGTTTCTGGAGCAAAGATGCCAAAATCTGTTCCTTTTTCTTGTGAAAAATGTAGGGGTTTTGACTTCCAAAATTCCCAGAACCAACACTGTCACTGTGAGCTGTCTGTGTTACTGTCTGCCTGTGTCTGTATGAAGGGTCTGCCAAGCCTTCCTGGGCCTGATCTTCATGGGTAAGTGTCCAGGGACAGCCTTGGAAATGATACCTCATTCCCCACACACCCCCAGTCCCACCGATGCCCACCAGGGACACCCACCAGGCCTATCAGAGGAGAGGCAAATGCATTAGGTCAGGCCTGACTCCTGCCTCCTGTTTCTTTGCAGGGCCTTGCAGGGGACTTACTTGGAGGAGAGTCTCTTCCCAGGCCTGGGTCTGGCTACTCAGAAGCCCCTGGAGAGGTTGGAAATTTAAGCTGGTCACTTGAACTCAGGTGATACGGGTTAGTTTGGGAAACTCCATTCTCTGCCCTGCTTCTAAGCTTGAAGCCATCCTACCCTGAGGGCCAACAGACACAGCCACCGCCATTCCTGCGCCCAGTCTTTGGCCGGGGCACTACCTGATGAGCCCTGGTCCCATTTGGGATGGCCGGACAGCACCACTTCATGTGGAATCAGATCCTCTCAGTCCTGGGCTGAGAAATGAAGTGGGCCAGCATGGGAGTATTGGGAGTGGTGGGGGAGGGGGGATAGGGAAACAGGCATGTAGCAGCTAGGCCAAGCTCAGGGCCTAGTGCTAGGGCAAGAAAGAGAGTGAGAATGGGGGTTGGCATGAAGGTTAGGATCAAGGTATGAAGTTCAGAGTGGTCTTGGGGGAGTAATGGTGCCAGACCCTCTGGACTAGGCCTGACTTGGGGTGACAGGTAAGTGAGGGCAGGGCAGGGTCTGGGTAGCAGGTTCTCTGTGTATGCAGGAAGCAAAGATTAGAGCTTTCTAGCAGGATCCACATCTGCTTTTCCTGTGGTCTCTGTTTCTGTTTGTACTGTGCCCACCCAATTCCTTCCTCTTTCTCTCATTCATTCAACATTCAAGTAGTGTTCCAAGCACCACCCTCCTAGCAGAGGTTATAGGAGCCCAACCTAGGGTCCTCCATTCACCTTCCCCCGTCTCAGATCATGGTTTTTGGGTTGTGTGCAGGGGAAACCGGGAGCTTTCGCAAGTTAAGCTGACCCCGGGAAAGCTTCTGCGCTCTTCTCACGCCTCCACATCACAATACAGTCCTTATTCAGGCCCAGGTCACT
>NW_007726622.1:832270-835534 GCF_000696425.1 Galeopterus variegatus | reverse complement strand
GCCCGGCGCGCCTGCCCTCGGCCGCGACCACCCCCGCCGCGCCCCCTCCCCAGCCGCCAGAATCTCCCTGGGAGTCCCCAGCAAATGGGCTTGAAACTGAGGTTGACGCTTGCTATGTCACCTTGGGGCAAGTCCCTTTGCCTTTCCAAGCCTCAGTGTATCCATCTGTGAAATGGTGACCCTAGCACTAGTGCCCACCGCCTCTGTGCTGCCCCGAGGTTAAATGAGACAAGGAAAGTGCTGGACAAATGCCCACAATATTTCCATTTCTTTAGGGACTGCTCCAACCCGCTGCCTTCCGCGCGAGGTCTCGCCCGCACCCCGCGCACCGCCTCTTCAGCCTGGTTTGCGTGTGGAGCAGTCGGGCGGGCTGTACGAGAAGGCACAGAGGATGGCGGCCGCCTCCCCGCTGGGGCCTGCCACGATGACGCCCTCCCATAGCCAAACAATGCCCGAAGGCCCGATGGTGGAGTCTTCCACGGGTTTAAGCATTGCCCTTTCCTCGCTCACCAGGTTCTTGACAGGCCCAGAGGACAATTATTTACATTTTTAAATGATGTCATTGCAGCCTGAGAGCAGCCAGACACTTAGTGATTAGGGCAAGTTGAAGGTGGGGACAGCCACGATGGGTCCGCAAACGTGGACTCCACAGTTTTGCGTCTGAAAAGAGAATCCGCCCCCACGTGCCGCCCGGGCTCGCCTTTCTCGGTACCGATCCTCCCAGAGAAGGAATATTTTTCAGCTTTTAACCCTTCTGGGGAGCTGCGGAGGAAACAGTGACAGCCAGAGCTCCCGGCGACTTGAAGGGTGGCGCTTCCCCCACCGCCCACACCTGCCTCACCCACGCCCACGGCTGCCGCAAATGTAGCACGACGTGGAGTTGGAAAGCCCCGAGTTTCACCAGGCCTAACCACGGACTGCTTTGCAGACGCAGAACTGGCTCCGTGTTCTCCCCCAGACGGCCCCTCGTTTGATTTTGTAACTTCCAGCCAGAGTCCCAAGGCCAAGAACCAGTCCCTTGCAGCGAGATGTGCCCCCTCACTCCCCCACACACTGGAGCTACAGGCCGCCCAAATCCAGGTGGAGACAGGTCCAGCAGCACAGGTGCTATAAATATTCTAGTCCAGTCGGAGACTGAGCTCTCAGGCGGCCCCTCTCCACCCACCCGCCACTAGCCAAGCACTACTGGCCATCACAGCGCTGCAGGCGGGTCGCCCCACGGTGGTAGGAGCGGACTTCATCAGTACCAGAGGCCTGACTACCCTTCTCCAACAGCCCCTGACGGCCCAACCTGAGGGCTTGCCCTTTACTCTACTCTGGATCCCTATCTCTCAACTGCATACCTGTCCCGGCCCCTCCACCCCCAGGATTTTTAGAAGACTTCTCCCAGGGACCCCACACTGTGGCCAGTCTTCAGGAAATACAGAATCCTCCTTCGAGGGGCCGGCCCTTGGCTCACTCGGGAGAGTGGGGTGCTGACAACACCAAGGCCGCAGGTTCGGATCCTATATGGGGTTGGCCAGTTAGCTCAATGGGCGAGCATGGTACTGACACCACCAAGTCAAGGGTTAAGATCCCCTTACTGGTCATCTTTCAAAAAATAAAAATAAAAATAAATAAATAAATAATCCTCCTTCGAGATGGATGAGGGATGCTGCTTTTGGTTGGAAGGCAGCAACCTAAATCAGATTTTACAATTTAAATTTTGCTTCTAAATTTTTGATACCACTTTTGCTTTAAGAAAAAAAAAAAAAAAAAAAACAGGCGGGAGACAGAGTGGAAGTCTTTCCCTAAAACAGGGGAAGGAAGAAGCTGAAAGCTATGCAAAGAAGAGATCTAGCCCCCAGGAGCTTAGTGGGACTTTCTGGGGTGCAGTTCATTGACCTGGGGTCTGGGGGATAGCAATGGATTCCACTGAGAAAAAAAGGTTAATGAAATCCCACCACCTGAGGCTAAGGGACTCAGACACAACAATTTTCCTTAGGGTATTCAGAGGCCTGATGGCTTAGGGAAAGAGTAGGAGCCAGGCAGGTTTGAAGATGATGTATGAAACAGATCTGAACCGCCAGTGTTCAAATGCGGCTGTAAAAATAAGCTTGAACTAAATAAATAAGTCCCTATTGCAGAGCAGAAAATGTGTGATATCTTTCTTCACCCATTATAAGGGTCACGGCTGACACTCCTATAACAAAAGACAGAAGATAAAAGCATAACGAATTTAATGAATCAAAGTTTTACATGACATGGGCGCCTTGAGAAATGAAGAGCCACAGGCCCAAGGAAAACTGTCTATGTTTATGTTTGGGTTGGATGAAGAGTGATCAGCTGTGCAGAAATGCAGTTGGACAAAAGGGTATGATCTAATTAATGGTAATAGACTGAGGCAGGAAACCCAGCAAGGCCTGTCTGTTCAGATTCTTCTTGGCCTCTCNAACTCCCCATTTTACAGATTAGAAAACTGAGGTCAGAGGGGTTAATTAACTTGCCCAAAGACAACCAGCTAATAGAGGAGAGGTTTGAACCCAGGAATCTGATTCCAGAGGTCACATGTTAAACCTGTGCTATGGGATAATAAACTCCACTGGTTTCTCTGATCACAGATGGAAATGACTTCACTGCAATCTTAAGCTGTCTGTCACAGTGAGGAAGACCTTCCTGTTACACTCACCTGCCTAACTAGTCACATCCCAGTATGGAAATCTTTTCCTGAAAGCTGGTTCAGGGNCCAAGGAAAACTGTCTATGTTTATGTTTGGGTTGGATGAAGAGTGATCAGCTGTGCAGAAATGCAATTGGACAAAAGGGTATGATCTAATTAATAGTAATAGACTGAGGCAGGAAACCCAGCAAGGCCTGTCTGTTCAGATTCTTCTTGGCCTCTCTGTGCAGCATTCATACCTCCTGGGTATGGGGCCTGACCCCTCTGGAATGAGGGTCTCATGACAGAGTAGGTCAGACCATTTCTTTATGGCCAGCTCCTACACAGAAAGGCAAGGGAAGGTTAGAGTAATATTTCTAAGTTTTATGGCTTGCTTTGGGGGAGAGGGGTTCTAGTTTCTATGAACAGCCTTAGGGAAGAGGAATTCTGGTTACCATGACTGGCTTCAGGGGAGGAAGAGGAGTGGAAGACAAGAGGGTAGGAGGACATCAGAGAGAGATTTGGCTTCAGAGGCTGCTTCTGAGGCCTTCCAATGTCCTTTAGTTCAAAGTATTCAGCATGCCAAAGCACCATACTTTGGGGTATCGTTTTCTGAGCCCCAACACT
>NW_007726622.1:805866-830806 GCF_000696425.1 Galeopterus variegatus | reverse complement strand
ACCTGTGCTATGGGATAATAAACTCCACTGGTTTCTCTGATCACAGATGGAAATGACTTCACTGCAATCTTAAGCTGTCTGTCACAGTGAGGAAGACCTTCCTGTTACACTCACCTGCCTAACTAGTCACATCCCAGTATGGAAATCTTTTCCTGAAAGCTGGTTCAGGGCTATTACTTGAGGTAAGTTAAGAAGAGAAAGCGTGGCTCCCCCAGTAAAGGCATCAGGCCATGCTGGAGCACAACAGAGAAGATTTCTAAGGTCCTAGAAATCCACAAGATGAGAAATTGATGTTCATAGAGCTGTCATGAAACTAGAGTGTGTAACAGAAACATCACCTGTTTCCCAAGAGCTCATCCTCTCATCTGAGCGCAGCAAACACCAAGCTTTTCTTAGCATCCTGGGCTCCTTCCCTGTACCTCATCTGGAAGTGCCTTGAGTAATGGACAGAGGCAGAGCCTGGAGGTGATTAGAGGGCTGCCAACTCAGGCTGTGAGCGAGCCCAAAGGAATGGGTCTGGCTTTCGACCAGGACAGAGCTAAGCCCAGAAGAGGAGCTGAATGAAGACAAGGCCCAAGTGATTAACTGGGATCTGGGCAGCCAGAAATTGAAGTGCGATCTCATTCACCAAGATGGTGAGCAGCTGTGTTCTCTGAAACATGGAACACACGAGTGAAAATCATCTTCCCCGAATTTAGAGGCTCTTCCTGCCAAAGCAGTTTATTGTGCGGGCAGGGCGCGGCAGAGTGAGGAAGGTTTGTATGGAGACGTGGGATTGCATGCAAAGGCCTCAGGAGGACCTATCTCACAGACCTTGAGGCTGCCCCAGTTTTCACAAATGCCAATCTGGGAGGATTTCAAGTGTATGAATATTTGAACTCAGACTCTTTTTTTGGCAGTAGCCCATGTGACAAGTGTGTCAACAAAGCCCCGGATGTGTACTCAGGGGCAGGGAGGAGGTGAATGTGATGAAGTACTTTTGGGGCTTTTAGAGAAACAGGAAGTTCAGTAAACTGAGAGAAGAAAATCTATTTAACCTCTTTTAAAGCCAGTGAATAATAAGGCAGTCAGAATTGTCACAACTGTTGCGTACAGCCTTTGGAAAAGGCGAAAAATTAGAGAGCAGGAGAGGCCAGTCTGAGTCAGGGGCATACTCTATTCAGAGAGCCTTTCCTAACTTTCTCCCCATCATCATGGGGAAAGAAGGAGCCCCTGAAACTCCTGAACCCCAACACTGACAGCCTTGCCACTGTCACCTGCCTTGCATCCAAAGGGACTCATCTCATTGTGTCCTTGCGCCTGTTTATGTCAGTCCTAGGAGCTCCCTGGCTCCCAGGTATCCTCATCAGCAGCTTGCTAATCTCCGCAAGGCTCTGCCTTTTCCCTATTCTGGGGCCTACTCCTTTCCAACTCCTGAAACTCTTCCTCCATGCCCTCTGGAGTTTATAATCCATAATTAGCAATATCCCCTTGTCCTCAACCTAGTCTCTGAGCATCCTCTTCACTTCTCTCCCCACAGGACAACTGGCTGTCCTCTGTTCACTGCTTTCCCCACAGCCTTCTCAAGCAGAGGCTGTTTTTTCTCTCATAACACTGTCACCAGACCTGGAGGTGAAATAGGTCTCCTCATTGTCACTTTAGAAATATCTCCCAGCTCCTTTGTAAACCCTTGCACCCCACACTGAATTTCATGTCATCAGATTATATAAGTCACTACTATCTCCTCTTGACCCTCAGGGTTTATTTGGTTATTTTAAAATTATTTTCAATCCTGTCTCTCTCTCTCTCTTTCTCTCTCTCTCTCCCCTCACACCCCCAGTAATGTCTCAACTCTTGGTGATTTCAGTATATGTGTAGATGACTCTTCCAACACCCAAGCCTCTCAGTCCCTTCAACTCCTCTTCCCCAATGATCTTCCTTCCATTCAACCCATAGTTGTGTTTATCTACAACTGCAACTTCTCCATAATCTCACTTTCATGAGTCCCACCCTCTGACTGCCACCTCCTATCTTTCCAGCTCACCTCCTTGCCTGATCCCACCCATGCTTTGACCCCATCAGAAGCTCCAATCTATTGATCCCTCCACCCTTTACTGTTGGCCTCCCCTCCTGAACCAGTGCAAATTCCATGGCCTGTCATTACATAATCATCGCACCTGCTGCATACCCTCCCTCTGCTTCCCTTTTCTTTGTCATACTCACCTGGCATGACAATAGATGAAGTCAAATCCAGCTCTCTGTCTACTTCACACCTCCACACCTGCAGTTGAATGGGACTAGAGGGAAACACAGTCACATTGCTTGGTCTCACTTTAAATTCGTAATGACAAATCTCAGTCAAATCCAGCTCTCTGTCTACTTCACACCTCCACACCTGCAATTGAACGGGACTAGAGGGAAACACAGTCACATTGCTTGGTCTCACTTTAAATTCGTAATGACAAATCTCAAGTGAGCCCTTAAAGCTTCTCAGCAGTCATATTTCCCCAATCCATTCACTCACCTTTGCTCCTAGATGACAGTTGCATGCCTTCTCCTCTCAAATCCTTAACATTTCCTTCCCACTTTCACTCTCATCTGATAATTAGATTATTTTTTTTCACTGGGAAAATAGAAGCAACCAAAGAGAACTCTACAGATTCCCACCACCACATTTACCCCCGACCAGCAATTCTGTCTTCATAGTTGGCCCCTTTCCACCTATTACTCACCTGTCAAAGCAAACTCCTCCTCTGTGTGCTCAATCCTATCCCTCTCACCTACTCAACAACATCACTTCCACATTTTTTCCTTTTCCCTCCTACGTCAAATTGTCACTCTCTACTGGGTTATTTCCATCAGCACACAAGCATGCTATTATGTCTCATATCTTAAAAACAACAAAGCCTTTTAATGACTGTACTTACCTTGGCAGCCTCTGCCCATTTTTTTACTCCACTTGTATTAGTCCATTTTTGTTGCTTATAACAAGGTACCTGAAACTGAGTGATTTATAAAGAAAAATGACAATTATTCCTTACAGTTTCTGAGGCTGGGAAGTCCAAAATCCATCTGGTGGTGGCAACAGTGACTCAGGGGTCTCACATTGTGAGATGCTGGAAACAGAGAGAGCAAGGCAGACTCTCCTCTTAAAGTTCTCAGAACCACACCCCCTGACCACCATTTTTAATCCATTCTCCACTGCAGAGACCTACAATCCAATTACCTCTTTAAGGCTCCACCTTTTGATTACCACAATAGGATTTCCCACCCCCTTAACAGTCACAGTGGGGGCTAAGTTTCTAATAATAAAACTTGGGGGAAACAATTCAAGATTCAGTGAGTTTTGGGGGGACATAATTCAATCCACTACACCCCTTTAGGGCAGGCTCCTCGAAAGAATTATTTATACTTGCTATGTCCAATTTCTCTCCTCTAGTTCTCTCCTGAACCAACCCCACATCAGGTTTCTATCCCCATTACTCCACAGAAATTGTTCTTGTCAACGTAACCATGACTTCCATGTTGCTAAATCCAATGGACAATTCTCAGCTCTCATCTTACTGATTCACAGCATCTGATATAATTGACCTTTTCCTCCTCCTTGATAGAATGACGGACATCTCACTCTCTTGGTTTTCCTCCTACCTCACTGCTCTGATCCTTCTTGATCTTTTTTCCTGGTTCCTCCTCTTTCCCCTGACCCCTAAATGCTGAAATGCCCGGGCTCAAACCTCAGTCCTCTACTCTTCTTTATCTACCTCTTTTGATGATCTTATACAATACTCGATTTTAAATACCATCAATATGCCCATGACTCCTACGTTTATATCTCTAGCTCCAGACCTCTTCCCTGAACTCTAGACGCATATATCCAACTGTCTGCTCCATGTCTCCAAACTCTAGATGTCCGAAACAGAATTCTTGACGTGTTCCCCCAAATGTGATCTACTCACAGCCTTTCTCATCACAAATGATGGCGACTCCATTCTTCCATCTGCTCAGGCCAAAAAACTTAGAGTCATCCTGACTCCTGTTGTCCTCTCACATGCACATCAGTTCTGGCAGGAATTAATATTACCTGCAAAATACACAAGAATCCCACCACTTCCTACCTCCTTCATTGCTGCCATCTAGTCGAAGTTACCATCTTCTCCCACCTGGATAGTGCTATAGCCTGCTGTAAGTCTCCCTGCTTCTACCTGCCTTCCACATAGCAGCCACCGTGATCCTAGTTAAATGTACCTTAGATTATATCACTTCTTTAATCAAAACTCTTCAATAACTCCCCATTTCTCTCAGTGTAAAAACCAAAGTCTTTATGATGGCCAAGGTCCTACATTATCCTCCCACTCTGCCCACTTACCTCTCTATCTCTCTCTTCTGACACTCTCTAACTCGCTCTTTCCAGCCTCCTGGCTGTTCCTCAAACACATTAGGCATGCTCCTCCATTGAGGTCTTTGTTCTAGCTGTACCCTCTGCCTGAACACTCTTGCCCCTCATATCTACTTGATGGACTTTCTCAGTCCTTCAATGTTCAAATCTCACCTTCTCAGTGAACCCCATCATGACCACCTGCTCTTTCCCCTACACTCTGACCCTCTTTGTTCTTTTTTGTCCCCATGGCACTTATTACATCTAATATGCTGTGTAATTTATATATTTGCTATGTTTATGGCTGATCACCTATCTTCCCCCTCCCCACAGGGATCTCTGTCTATTTTGTTCACAAATATATCCTAAATGACCAGACAGTACCTGGCACATGATAGGGAGACAATACAAATTTTTGGAATGAATGAAAAGAATCCAGACAGAGAAAGAGTTATTGCCTTGGCCATCAGAAATGGCTGGGCCCAGAGCAAAGGGGAGAATGGAACTAGAAAGAGCAACTGGAGCTGACTGTAAATGCGAGATCCATGAGCAAAGTCAGGTCAAGTTGAAACGAACAACTGAACTGTGTAGTACCTACAATTACCCAGTGGATGGATGGATGGATGATAAATATATAGAAACATAGATAGATAGATGAGATCTCCCATATGGCCTAATAGAGGAACTTCAGTCACCACATATAAGGTAAAGGACTGAACCAATGACACTGGCTTACCCAATTCCCATCATTGACAATTGCATTTTCGGGGCTCACCAGCCCTAAGTGAGCTAATTACACAGTTTTGTAGACAGACACCAGAGACAGCAAAGGTGAAAGGACAGGACCCCATGAGTGAGGTCTCTGAAAAAGAAACTCTTCTCTTCTCCAGTCCCCCCAGTGCCTTCTCAGTAGAGGATATGCAGTACCAGATACTTGGGGCAGTCCCCAGACCATTTCATCAGAGCTCTTCGATGGCTGGATGCAGATGGGTTAATAGTTCTGCTTACCCGTCCCCACCATGGCCAGTGTAACAGAGGTCTTCTGGAAGCTGTGCCTCCTTTCCCACAGGAACTGCAGCCTCGAGGCTGACTGCCAACATATCCTTCCTCCAAAGATGCCAATGTTATGCAAGGAGACTCTGGAGCTCCTAAAGCCCTCCAGACAGGGTTAGAGACCCTGCATGTCGGTCATGTTGCTGTCTGTAGGGCTTGAGGCCACAGAAAGATCTGGGCCAGAAACCTTTAGCTGTCCTGAGGAGAAATAGTATCTCAGAAGCCTTTACAGTCGAGGCTTCACCTCACAACATACCCTACCAACCCCAGGCATCTCTTAGTTTCCAAAAGGCTCCTGGCAGAAGTTCCACACAGTCCTTCTCAACCAGACATGATGACACGACCCCAATTCACAGGAGAGATTCGAACCAAATTCTAGTGTCTTTTCCCAAAACAGGGGCAGGCTCAGCTGTGTCTTTCATCATAAGGAATATACGTGTATTGATAGAGGTCACCTAGGGCTGAGAGAACACCTGATAGGCATTGAAATAGGGTAAGCCTATGTCATTTTCTCCATAGAATGGATAAGTTCATTCACTAGGAAGGCGTTCATGTTGTGTAACCCAGGTACAACAGGGAGCTCTATGTGGTTCAGAATAAGCAAAAAACACAGTAAAAGAAACAGCAGTCCAGCAGAAAAATGTAATTTAATTACATATTTACCCAGTCTCCTTAAAAAGTGTCAAGGGGTTACCTTAAGTGTATTCTTAAAACACAGTCTAACATCTCTTTCTTCCACTCATAGCTGCCCATTTTGTTCCTTTTCACTCTCTCACAACTCAGCTCATGACCCCCTACCTACCCTCTTCACCTGACAGCTGCCACATACACACACACATACACACACATATATATATACACATGCATACACACTCACATACACTCAATGGCTCTTGATGCCTTTCCTCTCTCTCTGCCTTCCTGGACCTTTTCTTTTCTCAATTTCCAACATAAAGATTCCTGGCCAGTCTGTGGCTCTTTCCAAGTCCCAGCTCTTCCTAGTTATGGCCCTGATCAGGATAGTAGCAGACCAGCTGACCTGGACTCTTTCTTAAGCAGAAGTCAGGTAACCTGTACATACTCATGTGAAGATAACATTTGAACCTATGCCTCTCCTCTGTGTCTCTAGCCCCCAGAGGGAGGTTTTAATATCCATGTCCATCAGCATTTTCTCTCTAGAGGAAAAGTGGGTGAAATGGGGAGAAGGGACTGAGAGAAGTCAGAACGTGTTTGGGGAAGGAAGGAGGCAGAGGTTACAGATGCCTGCATTGGACAGTGCCCAGGTTATTAGTGAATCCTGATAACCTGATCAAAAAAGAAAGCCAATGCTTGACCAAAAAAGAAAGCCCAATACCTGATCAAAAAAAGAAAGCTGACCACAGCCAACAAGAGGGTAAAACACAGTCAAAATACAAAGGATTCACTGGGCCTGTGGACCTGGCTTGAAGCACTCGATGTGAAGACAGGAGCTGGGGGAAGAGAGAAAACATGGAGTTGTATTTTGGATGGATTTTTTTTCCTGATTAAAAAAGTAATATGTGTTCAATGTAGAAAACCAAGAAAACACATGATGGGATTTTTAAAAATTTGTGATCCCACCACCCAGGTATAAGAATGTTAACTTGTTAATTTACCTTTCCAATGTTGTTTTCAATACATAAATATTCTTTTTAAAATCAAATTATAAACATAGTGTATATGCTGTTTTAGAAATTTTTCTCAGTAATATATCATAAATATTTTCCCAAGTCATTAAATATTCTTCTACAATATGATTTATTAAAGCTATATATGACTTTGTGTTGTAACAGGTTTGATCATTTTATATGAAAGAGCATTTAGGCTGATCCCAAGCATGGAATTGTTGCAAACGTGGCAAGGTTATCTGCACAACTCCTGTTTACAGGCATACTGACCTCTATCCCTTAGAAGCGGTTGAAGAAACCTTTAAAGCTCCACACTCAAGAGAACCCTGCCATTGCAGAAGTAATTCTTCCCCAAGGATTCAGCTGCTCTTGTGTTCTTCAGAGAAAGCCTGACATTAGGCATTGAGCATCCTTGCCTCTAAATGGCAAGGCCAGGCTGTTCTTGAGCACATGGAGAGAAAACGTTTGTCATTCTAAATCAGGGAGTTGGTCCCAACTCAATTCAATGCGTATTTCTTAAAAGTGTATTTTGTGCCAGTCCTGAGCTAGATACCATAGAAGAAAAGATATGGTTTCTACCTTGAAGAAGCTTACAGTCTTCTTAGATTGACAAACATATAATTATGAAAGAATTAGGTAGAAACACAGGAGTATGTTTATGATTAAACAATTAGCCATGATTAAATGCTATGTATATGGTTCAGATCACAAGTGCTTTAGGAGGTGAGAAAAATATAAGCACAATGTGGAATTGGGTGGAGATTGGGGAGCTTGGAGGCAAGGTAAGCAAGGAGCATTCCAGGTGGAGGAGACACTATAGCAAAGACATAGAGGTAAGAAAGAGGCTCATCTAGCTGCCGTTGAGAGAGAAATGATAAATCAGATCAGGTAACTCATCTATGGGGCACATGGGCAGAGGGCCAAAAAGATATTTGGCTTTAATTCTATAGGTATTTATTTCCCCTTGTGCTATAGGTGTATGCCAAGAAAGGAAACATTAAATCAAACAAATTAAGCTGTGTTTTTGTTTTTGGTGGTCGTGAGATGATTTATAAACAGAACTTCTCAAAGTCTTTAAAATGTTTATATATGTGGCAATACTGAGATAAGGAAATTGGATTTCCCAAGCATCTTTGACCACAGAACTCCCTTTATCATGGAAAACCTCCTCCGGTATTTCATGGGACACACAATTAGGGGCCAGTGAGCCACTAAAGGTTTTTGAGCTGAAAAGCGATACATGGGGGAACAAAGTTTTGGAAGATTGATCTCGTGGTAGAATGTAAGGTCAACAGGAGAGAAAAGAGGCTAACTTCAGGCAACACAATTCGATGATTGAATCAAGGTTTAGGATTAGGGGCTGGACTATACTGGGAGTGGAGAAAAGGAAGCAAAAGCATTGATTCAATGCAGTCTTCTTTGGACTGTGGGAAGATACAGAAGTGTCAAAGTTCCTGAGTCTTGTAGGAATTTGAATGAGCATTGATCAGGATTTTGATTGCAAGGCACAGAAATCAACTTGGACCAGCTAAATCAAAAGGAGAGTGTTTTTAAGGAAAGAGGGAAGCTTCACAAAGGACTGGGTCCATGCACTGGAAAGCTGACAAGAAGTCCCCTGTTTATCTGGTCTCAGCTTCTCTGTGTGTTTACTTCATGTTCTTTTGCCTCACTTCTCTCCCCTCCCCTCCCTTCCATCTTCCTTCCCCTCTCCTCTCTTCCCCTCCTCTTTCCTCTCCCCACTCAGCTTTTGTTGGGGGGAGGGGGGAATGGCTTCTCTACAGTTCCTGAGTTTGCCTGTTATGCTAAGTTTCCATGTTACAGTTCTAGCCACATCAGAAACTAACTCCATCTCTTGTAGGGGCCAAGAGAAAACTTCCCCTTCACTTCCTGAAGGTTCGCTGGAGATCAACTGACAAAACGCAGATTTAACAGGAGAAACAGCATAACAAATTTTATTTTAACATGCATACCATGAGGAAATCACAGGAAAATGATTGCCCAGTAACCCAGTGGGTACAGATGTTGGTGTACCTTCTTCATAGGTGAAGGGGAGGTGGGGGGTTAGGAGCAAATAATTTCTAATGTGCCTGGGAGTGACAATGATTGGAAAATGATTCTCTTTGAAATACTGAATGGGACCAAAATAGAAGACAATGGTCTGTGAAAAAAGTCGGTCCAGATCTGTTGACAGATTTCAGTCTTTCTTCTTGTGATATGAGTTAAGTTAATGAAAACTCAGAAGAAGAATGAGTGGTCATTGTTTTCTTCTTTGGTGGCTCCAGACTTTAGACAGATAGGGAAACAGCTTCCTCGATACTTTGTGAGACAGAGGATTAAGAGACGCTGTATGGCTGGGGGGAGGTGGGGGAGGGAAGGGTCAGAGAGACCTTTATTCCAGCATATCGAAGCACCATATTTTGGGTATGAGTCACTGAGCCCCAACACTCTCTTTCCCAATTTCAGATTTCCAGTAGAAAGAACCTTGTTGACACTGCTTGGGGGAGCCACTAATCAGGAAAAGGTGTCTGCTGCTCAGACCTTAAATTGAAAGTATGCTTCTGGGAGAGTTGACCAGGAGCAGGCTACTGAAATGAAAGGATGACTATGAAGCTTTAAAACAACTTTATTAGAAAGCCCATATCCTTTTCCTAAACTCCCTTAATTCCCAAGTCCTGAAGGAATCTATAGATAAGGGAAGCAAGATACCACAGTGGTTAAAAGTGCATGCTTTGGGGTTAAATTGCTTGTATTTTGGATCCTGGCCTTGAGGACTCAGGCAAGTTACATAACCTGCCTGAGCCTCAAGTTCCTCACCTGTAATATTAGTATCATGAGAATTAAAAAAGATATCTGTTGAAGTGTTTGGCACAATAAGCTCATACTGTTAACAACATAATATTTAAGATGGGGCTGAAATTTGTATCAACTGATCCAAATATCTTTGATAAACTAGGCAGAAAAAAAATGAATTGGCATATAGGCAAGTGATCAGCTTGGTTCTCCAGAAATCTCCACAACCATGGCCTATGGAGTAGGAGGTTGGGGTGGAAAATTAAGCCATGAGAATCTTGTGGCGCCAACAGAGACTTTAGGGATCATGGGTCATTTGGGCCAGCCACATTCCCCTTTGTTCCTAGAGATTTAATATCTACCTACCTATTAAATGGCCACGATTTGGAGGAGAAAAGACAGGAAGAGGAATTGCTTTCAGCTGGCTCTCGTCTTTAAATAACCAGGGTTACAAAATTTTTTAAACACAAAGGAGACCATGTGTAAAGCATTAGTTAAATTCGGATATAAATCTAGTCTTTGACCAGTCCAGTGCTAATCAATATGCTTTTCTACTCTCTTTGAACTTAGAGTTTTCTGGCAATAACAAAAATCTCAAACTCCATCCAAAACCATAGACCAGACAGCCCAGCTTCTCTGCTCCCTTCCTTGCATCACATACTGTTGACAGAACTACTCTCGTTACCACGTTCATTCCAGTAGTGATTCAAATTCTCCTGCTGAAATGGACTTGAAAGACAGAAAATTGCTCTTGTAATCACTTAATAAGGAACCTTGGATGAGGAATACAGAGCTATGAATATGGATTTACTATTAGCCTTTATAGATGCCTTTTTCTCAGTTATTTTCATTGAAAATCATGATGAACTGATTTAAATAGGAAGGTAAATTGAGATGGAAAATTATCCATAATAAGAATTTTGATGAAAATATAGACCGGCCTGTTTTAAGCACATTAAGGATGATTTGTTTGAATTGCAAGTTCACATATTTTGAAATGTGTTTGTTTAAATGTGTCAGTTTTAGGCAAAGTTAAACTACTCAATTCCTTTCCAAAAGTCAAGAATTTGTTTTGGGAAAAAAACATGCCGTTTGATTTACAAAGCAGAGGGGGAAGCAAGTAGTGGAAGAGAAAGACCCACCCAAGGATTGCAGCCAGCTTCCCTAGGAAGATTCATGACCATGCCGCAATACTGTCCTGCAATTCGTTCCAACAGATTTTACTATGACTCTAAATCATTAGAAGCAACTGCTGCTGTTACCAGTGCTATCTTTGCCTCAAAAAGAGGAAAATTCAGGACATGCAATATAATCCTCTCACTATCTAGGAGAGAAATCAGCTCATTTATCATAAGAACTAAAACATCAGATAAGTAGTATACTAAATATTAGAGTTTCATATCTCCAAATGGTTTATCTTTTGAAAATAAATAAAATGAGCATACACTAGAGGTGGTTGGATGCAACAATAATAAGATGGCTTAAGTTGGGTTAACTACCCATACCTACAAAAACCATTCTACTTATTGTAATTTCTTTCCAGAAAAAGGTAAGAAAATCCAATCAACATTTTAAAAAATTTTGTTAGCTATTCATAGCAAGTGAATCCTTACTCTTCCCAGATGTATAAACATTTATATAAGGCAGGAGGTTCATAACTTGGAGTATAATCAAAGGCAGTGCTAACACAGTGCTCCTCCCTTTGACTTGAGTGACCTCTTCCCTGTTAGTGTTATTGTTATTGCTTTCATTGTTGTTGTTGTTTTGTGGGGGTTTTTGGTGGCTGGCTGGTATGGGCATCTGAACCCTTGACCTTGGTGTTATCAGCTCTTCCAAGTGAGCTAACCAGCCAGCCCTAGGGTCATTACTGCTTTACAGTGTCCAAGGGATGAAAGGACTTTTAAAGGTCATTTGCCATGCAACCCAAATAGCAGCATGGACATGGTATCATTGGGAAGAAGCTGGTTAGAAATGCAGAACCGTGGGCCCATCCTACTCTTAATGACTCAGAGTCTGCATTTTAACAGGATCTGAAGGTGATTCATAGGCACGTGGAAGGTTAAAATATGCCACTCTAGGTCATTCCCCGGCCTCCAAGCAAACAGGGCACAATGGATAGACCAGTCTCATTCAGCCAATTTCAGGTGGCTGTTTGAGTCATTGAGAGAAAGGGGAAATATACTTATTTAAGGAAGTCTTTCATAACATAAAGATAGCAACTTCTTTAGTACATTCAAGTACCTATTCTTGGAAGCCCTGCAGATTAAGTCAAAGGAAAGAGAAGAAGAAGATGAAGTGGGTTCATATAACAAACTCTAATAAAGTCAGGGTAATACAGAAGCTGAATCTATGAGGGATGGAAGAAGCAATTTCACTAAATTATCAGATCCAAAATCATCTCTGCACCATGGATGATTTATAGCCCTAGAAGCTTAAAGGCCTGAGCCTCTTGCTGTATTTCATTTCAGATTAGTAATTTTTATCTAGTTCTTCCCTGCAGTTTATAATGAAGGCCCTGGAACTACCACAGTGAAATTATCTGATGATTTGTGTGCTCATTCTGTAGTTATTCTGTATTTTCATATTTGTAATAGGACTGGAATCTGGACAACAGAAAATTCTCTGTGGGCTAATGGCAGTTCAATCTGTAAGCCAAAACCTGAAGGACTTAGTTATATATGTATGTTCCAGTGGTCCTCAAACTCAACTGCACATTAGAATCACCTGGGTAACATTTTTGAAAAACAGCTTTCTTGAGGTATAATTGACATACAATAAGCCACACATATTTAAGTGTACAATTGGATGAGTTTTGACATAGCACATGTTGCATACCTGTGAAACCATCCCACAATCAAGCTAATCACCCCCCAAATTTCCTTGTGTCCCTTTGAAATCCCTCCCCCCATCCTGCAACCACCAATCTGCTTTCTGTCACTATAGTTAGCATGTTCTAGAATTTTACATAAACAGAACCATATGGTATGTTTTCTTTCGGGGATGGGGAGACCTGGCTTCTTTCACTCAGCATAACTGTTCTGAGATTCATCCACATTGTTGCATTTGCTAATAGTTTGTCCTTTTTATTGCTGAGTCCTATTTCATTGTATGAATGTACCACAGTTTGTCTAACCACTTATAATTGAAAGACATTTGGTTTGTTTCTTGTTTGGGGTGACTATAAATAACGCTGCTGTAAACATTCAAGTACAGATATGAGCATGTAAGTTTTCATTTCTTGAGGTAAATATATAGATGTGGGTATGGTAAGTGTATATTTAACTTTGAAAGAAGCTGCCAAACTGTTTACAAAGTGGTTATACCATGTTGCTTGCCCACCAGAAATGTATAAGAGTTCCAGTTGCTCCACATCCTCTGTAGCAGTTGATATTGTCAGTATTTTTTATTTTAGACAGTTTACTCAATGTGTAATGGTATCTCCATTAGGGTATTAATTTAAATTTCTCTTAACTATTGCTCATGTTGAAAAATCTTTTCATGGGCCTATTTGCCATCCTTATATCTTCTTTAATGAAGAGTCTTTCAAGTCATTTGCTCATTTTTTAAACAGGGTTTTGTTTTCTTTCATTTTCTTAATTGTTGAGTTTTACAAGTTCTTTTTATATCCCAGAAACAACTCTTTTGTCAGATACATGATTGATAAATAGTTTCTCCCAATTTTTTTATTCCCTTAACAACAATGTCTTTCAAAGAGCAGAAGTTCTTAATTTGATTAAGTCTAATTTGTCAATTCTCTTTTATGGGCTGTGCTTTTGGTGATGTATCTAAGAAATCTTTACCTAACCCAAGGTCACAAAGATTTTCTCCTGTTTTCTTTTAGAAGTTTTATAGTTTTAGATTTTATGTTTAGGTCTATGATACTTTACTGCTGAGTAGTATTCCATTAATTCCACTAATTACTATATATGATGCAAGGTTTGGGATGATGCTTAGTTTTTCACATATGACTATCCAATAGTTCTAGCACCATTTATTGAAAAGGACGGCCTTTCTCTACTGAATTGCTTTTACACCTTTGTTGAAAGTCAATTGGCCGTATATTTGTGGGTCTGTTCCATGTTCTCTATTCTGTTCCATTGATCTATTTGTCTGTCTTTACACTAATATCACATTGTCTTGATTACTGTAGATGTATTACAAGTCTTGAAATTGTTTTTCTAGGAAAAATATAAATTCTAGAATAAGCTTGAGTTTTAGAAGAAGTTTGTCAATTTCTGGAGGGGGAAACCTATTGCAATTTTGATTAGGATTGCATCTATAGATCTATTTAGGGAGAATTGGCATTTAACAATATTGAGTTTTCTAGTCCATAAACAAAAGGTCTTCTTTTACTTCTCTCAGCAGTGTTTTTCCAGAGTGCAGGTCTTAGACTGCTTTTGTGATGTTTATCTCTAAATATTTGATGTTTTTACACAATTGTAAATGCCATCATTTATATAACTTCAATTTCCAATTGTTTATTGGAGTATACTTCCACAGAAGTATAGTTGATTTTTTATATTGATCTTTTTATCTTGAAGCCTTAATATACTCACTTATTAATTCTGTAGCTTTTTTGTAGATTTGATAGAATTTTCTGCACAGACAATTATATTGTCTTGAGAACAAAGACAATTTTACTTCTTCTTCTCCAATCTGGATTTTTTTTAATATTTGTTCTTGCCTTATTGCACTGGCTAGTATGATGTTGAATAAAAATAGTGACAGTGGACAACCTTGATTTTTTCATAGTCTTAGAGGAAAGCATTCAGTCTTTCCCATTGAGTATGATGTTAGATTTAGGTTTTTTATAGATGCCCTTTTTCAAATTGAAGAAGTTCCCTACTTTACTGAGAGTTGCTTCTTTTTTTTGAAATCAGAAATGGATCTTGGATTCTTCAGATCCTTTTTCTGAATATATTGAGAGATTCATAGGATTTTTCTTTTTAGTCTGTTAGTACGGTGAATTACAGTGACTGATTTACAAATATCAAACTAACCTTGAATTCCTGTGATAAGTTAATGATGCATTATCCTTTTTATACATTCTTAGATTCCATTTGCTAATGTGCTTAAAATTTTTTGCATTAATGCTTATGAGGGACATTGCTCTGTAATTTTCTTTTCTTGTTATGTCTTTGAGTTTGGTATCAAAGTAACGTTGGTTTCATAAAATGAATTGAAATATATTTTCTCCTCTTCAATTTACTTGAAATGTTTGTGTGAAGAATTAGTATTATTTTTTCTTTAAATATTTGATAAAACTCACAATCTGGGACTGAAGTTTTCTTTATAGGAAAATTTGTAACCACTAATTTTATTAATTAATATAGAGCTAATCAGATTGTCTATTTCTTCCTGAATAAGCTTTGGTAATTTGTGTCTATGAAATAATTTTTCCATTTTATCTAAGTTGATGAAATTCCTTGGCATAAAGTTGTTCTGAATATGCCCTTATAACAATTTTAATATCTGTAAAATCTGTAGTGAAGTCACCTCTCTCATTCCTGATATTGGTACTTTGTGTCTTCTCTGTCTTCTTGTCCTTATCAGTCTGGCTAGAGATATCAATTTTACTGATTTTCTCAAAGAACCAGATTTTAGTTTCATTGATTTTTCTCTATTGCTTTTCTGTCTTCTATTTCATTGCTTTTTTCTCTTATCTTTATTATTTACATTATTCTGCTTAGGTTAGGTTTAGTTTGCTCTTATTCTAGTTGCTTAATGTGGAATCTGAGGTCTACGGTTTGAAACTCTTCTTATTTTGTAATGTGAGTGTTTCGTTCTATAAATTCCCCTGTAAATATATTTAGTTGAATCTTACAAATTTTGATATGTTGTGCCTTCATTTAGTTCCAAGAATTTCCTAATTTCCCTTTTGGTTTCTCCTTTGACCTGTGAGTTATATAGAAATGCATAAATCTGTTCCCAAATAATTGGGTATTTCTCACATATCTTTCTGTTATTAATGTCTATTTTAATTCCACTGTGGTCAGAGAAAACACTTTGATGTAAATTTTTTTTAATTTCCGAAGTCTTATTTTATGACCTAGAATGTGTTCTATTTTGGAAAACTTTTTGTCTGCCCTTGAAAAGAACATGTACTCTGGGCCGGCCTGGTGGCGCACTGGATAGTGCGCCACTTGGGAGCACGGCGGCACTCCCGCCGAGGGTTCCAATCCCATGCGGAGACCGGTTCCCGCTCACTGGCTGAGTGCGGAGCGGGCGCAACACCGAGGATTGCGATCCCGTTGCCAGTCAGTAAAAAAGGCAAAAAGAAAAAAGAAAAGAAAAGAACATGTACTCTGATGTCGTTGAGTGGAATGTTTTTAAAATGTTGATTAAGTCAAATTGGCTGAGAGTGTTGCTTAAGTCTTCTATATCCTTACTGATTTTCTGTCTACTTGTTCTATCAATTATGAGAAAAGGGTATTGAAATCTGCACCAATAATTGTGGATGTTTATTTCTCCTTTATGCTTCTAAACATCCCAGTGCCAAGGCCACATACCATAACAATTAATTCAGACTCGCTGGGGGCAGGATCAGGCATCAACTGAGTAGTTTCAGTGTGTGGCCAGGTTTGAGAGCCACTGCTTTATGCAGTCCATGTTATGGATTCAACAGATTCAGGAAATAAATAGTGAAATAGACTAGATGCCAAAAATTATTTTAGATTATTTCAAATACATTATCTCATCTAATCTTCGTACCTACCTTTGAAACAAGAATTATTCACTTTCATTTCACAAAAAATGAAATTGAGTCTCGGATACTTGTCCAAGGTTACACAGCTGATTAGAGTATAGCTGAGATTTAAACCCAGGGTTCCTAATTCAAAATTTATTACTTTTTTAGTATATCACAGCTATTTATATTTTGTTCTGTGAAGTGTGTTTATTGACTTGAATTCTATTTGTGTTTTCTATATTGTTCCCCTAATTTCTATCTTGTTCCCCTGTTCTGGATTGTGGGCAGGAACCACGTCTAACTCAAACCGTTTAATTTTGAGTAGATCTACCACAGTGTCTACACCCTGGAGATGATTCTAAAGTTTTCTCTTTCTTCTTGAAAGATCTAAGTATCTGAATTTATCTGACCACATAGTAGTCATCAATCTGCCTTTTCCATGGTCCATCCATAACCTAAGGTTTAAATCAGGCTATAATCAACCCTGACACATAGGCTCTACTCCAGAAACCTTCTGAGACTGCAGACTATCAGCCTGCTTCACTCCAGTAATGCACAACATTAGCTGCCAGAGACCAGATTTTGCCCTGAACTACCACACAAGGTTGCGGCAAAATTATAAGAGAAGAATAGTTTGAGGTAGATGTATCTTCTATGTGTAAAGCCTGTTTTGTTTTGAGTGATTCGAAGTGCTGGTACATTATGTTTAATTAACTAGTTCAAGGATTATATTTTAAAAATTAGGAACGATTTTGAATCATTCCTGCAGGTGAGTTTCTCAGGTGCTTCCAGGAAAAGGAACAGTTGATAAAAATCGACCACTAACATTTGGAGACAATGTACATTCCAAAGAGATAAAAAGAAAGGCTAATGAGGTCCCTCTGTAACACTCTTTGTTTTTGGTTCAACCTCCATATAATCTAATGAATCTATGTGAGTTTGTTCCTTTTCATAAATATTTAACAATGCAAATCCCCTCCCCCAAGAAAGCTGTCTTCTTTGACCTATTTTCTATATCTGTTGTCTCAAGATCCCTTCACCTGACTCCTCTCATTATCAGTAAGTCACATTTTGACCTCAACACTGTTTGCTGTTTTGAATGTTTTCTCAGTTACTGCCCAAAGTAAAAAACTACAAGTTAGGGCTTGGATATTCTTTTTTTAAAAAAATAATTATTTATTACTAAAACAAGTTTACAGCAACACTAAAAACATTGGAAAAGAAAAACATCATCCATATTTCCACCACTTACCACAATCATGTTCTCTTCCCCCAAATTTCCTTCCAGTCTTTAGTCAGATATAGAAATATTTTACATAATTATAATTATAATGTTCATATAATTTTTGTGTTCCACTTTTTTGTTTAACATCACTTAATAAACACTACTTGTCCTTGCATAGTCTTTCTAATTATCTTTTTTTGTGACTGCATAGTTTTACATACATAGACCATAATTTGTTTAACCTTTTCGCCTGCTGCTGAGCATTAAGTTTTTTCCAATTTTCACTATTATAAGTGATTCTGCTACAAACTCTCATACATATAAAGATTTTACCTATTCTTCTTTTGAATTGTTTTCTCTGTAGGAATTTCCAGGAGTGCTATTACCATGTTGAAGCGTTTGAATGATTTTAAGGGATGACGAACCTTAAAAAGGCAGTACCACAGAGGTTCATAGCCCATGTCACACCTTGCTTTGTACGTATAATTGATTATGGCACAGAAGGCCCATAATACTTCCTAAAACATCACTCACTCAGCTTCCATTCTCATACCCCAGAATGGTCCAGGCAATACAAGATAAGTACATCTACATCATCTTATTCTTTATTTCACCGAAGACCACTACAAAGAAATTAACCAATTCCTCCCACATTTTAAGTGATGAGCTTTTGGAGTAAGTCTTCAGAAACACCAGAAAAAACAATGCAGCAAGCCAAAGACCCACCTTCCGAGATAAATCTTGTCATAGAAATGAAATGAAGGCTTCCAATGTGTATGGCAAGAGAGGCCAAGGGGAGGGGACTCAGGTCAGATATGATTGGAACGCCAGTGTCACAGTTGTCTCCTGTAAACTGGTCTCTGCGAGCTGGGTCAAGGCAGCCGAGTTGAAAGCCAAACACAGACAGCAGCTGTTGAGGATGTAGTCTCTGGACACAGTGGATAGGGAGGTGGGTGTGGTCACCAGAAGCCAATTTCCACCCCACCCTCCAGTCCCAGTGACTAGGACTGAGAAGTGAGAACTTCCCGTGTTGCATTCCAGTCCTCCTTGCTGGGTTTGCTGAGAATGCTGGAGACTAGCTGCAAGCTGCCTGATATGCACTGCACATGCCACCCTCAATGGTGTCGCCCTGGAAGACACTGAGGCTTCTGAGAATGCTATGACCAGAGAACCAGGATGCAAGACTGACCTGCTACTGCCACACAGTCCTGGTTATAGCCCAGGGTATATGATACAATAAATTCCACTAGTGTCCTCGAGGGATGGAGTGAAACTTCAGGGGGTATGTGGGTCTTTCCTCTATTGCACAAGTCAGAACTGAATCACATAGGCAATATTGTCCCTTTCCATGATTTCCCAGAACGTTTGTCAAGAGCTCCACCAGCTGCATCACTGAGTAGGGAATCTCCATTGTTCATTTCAACATTGCTTTTCTTGGAAACCCTGACTATTCCACTCTCCAGAAATAATCCATCATATTTTTCTCTTTGTTGAAGTCATACTGCAATAACTCCAATAATCAAATTCCCCACATTAGTATCCTTCTTTATTATGTAACAACAGAGTCAAGAGGGAATAGAGTGGGTCAGACACTGACATCTTCTTTTTTATCATGAAAAATTTCAAACACACACAAAGTGAGAGAAAATGGAATAATGAGCCCCAGGTACCCACCATCCAGCTTGGACAATCTCCACATGTGCCCATGTTGTTTCATCTACTACCCCCATCCCCACAACCAAGCACACTCTTCTTTTTTTGCTGGCATTTTAAAAAGCAAGTCCCAGACACAGCATCATGGAACTCATAAATACTTCACCATGCATCTCTAATGAATAAGGATTTTTTTTTTAGCATAACTTCTGTAGGCACTAGTATTTATTCAGCATCTAGTGTTATCTGTTTAGCATTTATTAGTGCAGGCCTTACAGTAAGACGCTTTACACTGTTTATTTCATGAAATCTCAGCTCCTCAGAGAAACACCTTGGAAATCCACAAACTCCCCAGGAGAAAGAAATGCTCTGGCCCTAAGAGCATTTTACTCATGTGTAAAAGTGCTCAGCCAATTCAGAATAAGCTGTGGAAAGCCTGCGGTCCAGGGGCCTTCAGAGCTGGGAACAAGAGGCCTGTCAGAGCTGACTTTGCTTCATGCCCCTGGATATTTGGGGTAGCAAAAGGATATCACTTCCACATCCGAAAACCATCTTTTTTATTTTTTAACTACCTGACTGCTATCACTTGAAGTTATATTGTTAAGACAGACAGACCCAACCTTCTTAAAAAGGTATTGGCACCTTAAAAATAGGCACCACTGAGCAAAAGTGTTTTGATAAATCTAATGTGTGTTTCTACTAATCAGGCTTGTATGTGTATGTAGAGGAGAAATGTTGCTTCACACAAAAGCAGTCTCAGTATAAATACAGACAGTTCCTGACTTAGGATGGTTCGACTTGATTTTTTGACTTTATGACAGTTTTATCAGGATATTAAATGCACTTTTCACTTACGACAGGTTTACCGGGACATAGTTCCATTGTAAGTAGAGGAGCATCTGTTCTGTTTGCTCTATTCTCTTCCTTTGCAATCTCTGCACCTGATCTGTAAGAGAGGTCTTCAAAAAGTTCATGGAAAGGTTTGTATTATCTTTTAATTTCATTTTTCCACGAACTTTTTGAAGTATTCTCATGCATCTGTGCTCAGGAGATTTAGGCAGAGTAGCTACATCAGGCTGACTTACCTCGGTAAAGGAGGGGTCTGCATAAACATATCTTGGAGTGAGCCTTTGCCTCAAGGATAGGCTGATAAACCCATCCTGAGTCACAAAGATCCCTCGCAGGCTTTGGGCTGCTACCTGTGGCCGTACCTTCTAACGCCCATCTCCAAGACACAAAACCCAAGTCAGCTGCCATAGACAGTCACAACGTACAGTTGATTTTCTGTTCAAAAGCTCTTGTGCCTTCTTGCTATTGTCTTTATGCAAGATTATTCCAGGGATTGGGACTTGTTACACAAAGGAGCTGCCAGGAGCTGCCATTGTGGGTGAGGGCTTTGCATAACACGTGTTGGATAGAGGACGTATCAGATATTAAACTGATAAGAACAGATACTACACTTGATCTTAGCCAAAAGGCCGAGAAGCGATGCATAACAGGTGTTGGGAGCAGGCCACACTGCACACAGTGCTCACTAAAGAATGAACCATTGGCATACGCTTTGATGGATGTGTCCTCCACCTGGAACACCCTTCAGATGTCTGCGTGACTTGCCCCTCTGCCCACTTTGTCTTTTTCAGGTGTCTGCACAAGTAACTGTTATCAGGGGACCATCCCTGACCACCCCACATCAGATAATACACTCGCTGCCAATCTTGAGCCCTGTATTCCACCTTGTTTGTCTCTACACCTCTTATCACAACCTGATACATAGGTATTATTTGTCATCTGTTTTGTTCACTGCCATATCTCCTGCACCTAGACCAGTGCCAGGCAAACGCAAGGATTCAACACTTGTGTGTGGAGAGAATGATCTCCTTGAGAACAAGACTTTGATCTCTTCGACCTCGTACAGCTGATCAAAGTGGGCATTGATTATGGAAGGCTCATTCGCAGAGGAGCAGCTCTGCAGGAAATCCACAGGGAGTTAACAGATGAGCTTTCCAGAACCAGCACTCACCCCAAAAACCTACGTTTTGTAGGAATGTCTACTCCTTAAGTTTGTATCCTCTGCGACAACTGCAGAGCTTGTAACCCCCAGCTCATACCGTGTACTCTGCCCCTGTACTCTGTTGCTGCCCTTCAGGATCTGTGTAAAGCTTCCCAGCAGCCTGACACTAACAAAATTTCCAGCAGGTACACTTTAAGAATAATATATCCCTCTCAGAGCTACACCACTGAAAGGTGTTCCTTCAACAGCAGAAAGATTTATGACTTTCTTCCCCCACAGAAAAAGCACAGAAATATTTCCTTCTTGACTGCAGCAGTGAGTTCCAAGTTTCTTTAAAGAACTGGCCAGATGCTTCCTCCTAACTCGAGTGGGAAGAAGTTAAGATAAAGGGCATTTGAAACTCTACCTCCGCACACCTGCCTCATACCTTATTCCCTTCTGACAGGTCTTCTTCCTGTGTTTCCGGGGTCAGGGATATAGAGCTGTGTGACCTGCCTCCCCAGGCAGCTGGGGATCTGGCCCCTCCCCAGCCCCTCTCCCTCTGGTGTGAATAATAGATGGCTCTTTTTAATTGCACACCTGCCATACACCAGGCACCACACTTTACAAATTGTCTCAAATTCTTAACCCCCAAAATGGAAAAGAACTGTAACTTGAGTGTCTGCTGCCTGGACAGCCCCTGTATTCGTAATAGTAGAATCTATCTCTCTGCCTCTGTCCCCAAGAATCATCTTCCTCCAGTATATTTGCAGAAAGGGAGTTGGTTTCTCATCTCCAAGGCCAGTCTGTGCTGCAGTCTATTCCTCTTCTTTCTCCTGCTCCTAAACTCCACACTCAACCCTGGCCTCTGCTCACTGGGTCCTGGCCTGTGACTCAGTACTGCCATCTTCCCGTGACATGACACTGATGGTGGCCTCAGACGTGTAATAGGTGGAATAATGATCTCCAGGAAGGTCCACATCCTGGATCCTGTGAATATGTTACCTTACATGTATTTTGTGGGTGCGATTAAGTTGAGGGCCATGAGATGGACAGATTATCCCATATTATCTGGGTGAGCATGATACAATCACAAAGATGCTTACAAGAGAAAGAGGGAGCCAGGAGAGTCAGAGTCAGAGAAGACGTGAGGATCGAGACAGAGGTCGGAGTGATGTGAGGAAAGGGCCAAAGAATGCAGGCAGCCTTTAGAAGCTGAGAAGGGCAAGGAAACAGATTCTCCCCTTGAGCCTCCAGAAGGAATGCAGCCCTCCCGACACCTTAATTTTAGGTCTTCTGGCCTCCAGACAAGGAAAATAATAAATGTGTAGTGTTATAAGCCACTTAGTCTGTGGTAATTAGTTACAGCAGCAATAGGAAACTAATACAAGGGGTGATGTAGGGAAGCCACATTGTTCGAGGTGCTCGGAATAGAGCAGTGAACACTAAAGACAAAAATCCAAGCCCTCACAGTGCTTACATTTTATGGGACCCTCCCTTCATGATATCTCCTCTCAACCCTTGCCTCTCTTCCCCAAATAGGATACTCTGTAAAATACAGATAATCCACAGCAATACATTTCTCAAAGCCCAAGTTACTCAGTTAGGAATCATGCTGTGTAATCAGACGATTCCTGGAATAATCCATGATAGGCTTCATTTCTCCAGTTCCTATTTTTTTAGTGTTCCTCTGCCAGCACGAGACCAAGATATCCCTCCTTAAATGTAAATTAGTACAGCCATTATGGAAAGCAGTATGGTGATTTATCAAACAACTACAGGTAGAACTACCATATGGACCAGCAATCCAGCTACTGGGTATATGTCCAAAGGAATGGAAGTCATCATGTCTAAGGGACACCTGCACCCCCATGTTTATTGTGGCTCTATGCACAATAGCCAAGAGTTGGAACCAACCTAAATATCCTTCGACCGATAATTGGATAAAGAAAATGTAGTATATATACACCATGGAATACTACTCAGTCATAAAAAAGAATGAAATTCTGCCATTTGCAGCAACGTGAATGAGCTTGGAGAAAATTATGTTAAGCGAAATAAGCCAGGCACAGGGCAAGAAATACTGCGTGTTCTCACTCATATGCGGAAGCTAAAAAAGTTGATCTCATGCAAGTAGAGAGTAGAAGAGTGGTTACTAGAGATTGGTGGGAAGAAGGGGGGAAGGAATGAGGAAAGAGCAGTCAGTGGATACATGATAGTAGAGAGATTACCAGAGGCAGGGAAAAGGAAGGAGGAGGGGGAGCAGAGAAAAGTTTGGTAGACTGGTACAAAGTTACAAAATCACAGTTAGATAGGAAGAGTAAGTTCTGGTGCTCTAGCGCAACAAGAGCTAATAATAATGTATTATATATTTCAAGATGGCAAGAAAAGAGATTCTGGAATGTTATGACCACAAAGAAATGATAAATGTCTAGGTGATAGACATGCTAACTATTCTGATTAGATCATTATATAATAAGTGCACGTATTGAAACAACAAACTACCCCATAACATGTACAATAAATAAATAAATTTTAAAAACACAACAAAAGCAAAAAGAAACAAACAAACACAAAACCCTTATATCTTAAGGGTAAGTAAGCAGAATTAAGCAAGTGATTAAACAGATTTCTGTATCAAAAAAAACAAAAAAGATTCCCCTCCTCATTCTTCTGATTTCCTGGGAATGACTCTTAGATCACACACACGCACACACACACACAACAGAGACAATCAGTCTCAGTCTAAACCCATATTAGCAAGGGCTCTTCCTAAAGGCAACATACTGCACTCAATTAAATAATGATATGCCTTTACTTTTGTTATGCAGAGCAGCTCCAGTCCCCTTTTCTCAGCACCACTCCCACCACCTGTAGCCTATGCCCAGGGCCTATCTGTGCACCAGAAATGCTGACCACCAGTGTGTCTTTCTAAACAAAAAGACCTCCACTCATGATCATCACCCCTTGCTACCCAGAGACCCGGCAGAAACTGGATAGATGTGTTTTTTCAATACACTGGACCCCTTCAAATTCCTACCCAGGGCTTCCTCTCTACTAACATTCTCCACTAGGAAGTGAACCAGTGCTCCCTGTTCCTCATCCATGGCAAGCCCTCGAGAGTTAGGGGATTTTTCTTCTTCTAGTTACAGAAAAGAACGCCCAATTATAAGTACCTTTTTCTAATCACTTATAAGTGATCCTTTTCTTCTTCTCTCTCATGGTCTTTTCCTAACAAAGAATGAGGACAAATGCAATCAAACTGAGGTACCTCAAGCAAATACTTTTGATTAAAAGTACTAATCTGGGGCCGGCCCAGTGGCACACTGGATAAGTGCGCCGCTTGGGAAGCGCGGCAGCGCTCCCGCCCGAGGGTTCGGATCCCACATACAGACCGGTTCCCGCTCACTGGCTGAGCGAGGCACGGGAGCAACGCCGAGGGTTGCGATCCCGTTGCCGGTCCCGGTCCGGTGCGGGGGCAACTCTGAGGGTTGCGTTCCGTTGCAGGCCACGGAGAACGACCAAAGAACAAAATAAAAAA